>NW_028120607.1:0-143836 GCF_965178545.1 Coloeus monedula | reverse complement strand
CCACTGTGGAATCCAAGACTCCTGCATTTCCTATTTCTGCTCTGATTGCTCACCGTGGAGTTTTAGCTATGGAAAAAAAATGGAGAATGACACCATAGCAAATAAAAAGTGCCCTTTTCCAGCATTTTTATTCCAGGCATTAAAAGGATGCTCATTTCTCTTCTAGCATTGTTTCCCTCATTTTAGGAGAACCGTTTTCATCCCAGGCCCCACTCGTCAGTTGTTCGATCCTCTGGCACTGGATTTGGACAAAAGAAGGGACGCACCTGGACTGCAGGAAATCACTGAGAGAAACCCTTCCAAAACGTGACAGAGAAAAACAACAGGAGATTCAGGAAGACACATCCCTCATTTGCACGTCTGGAACGCTTTTCTAAAGACTTCTCTGCATCTGGATGCTCTTTGCTCTTGGCTTTCTTCACAGGAATGCATTTGCTGCTAAACACGTCTCAGACCCTTACCTGATCGGGATAAGGTGGGATGGAGATGAAGACTCCCACAGGGAATAGCCAGGGAGATGCAGGGCCTGGGAACATCAAGGACGGAGAAGAGAAGGAACAGGGATTGTTTTTCTTGTTTAGAGCCAGCAGTGCTGTGAGCTTGGAGAACACACGGCACCGCAGGGATCCAGGGCAGGAGCGGGATAACTGCGGGATAAGGGGAATCTGCTCCCACTCCAGGGCTGTGCCAGTGAAGGAGGGGAATTTTTTAGTGCCTTCATTACACACAAAAACCAAACCCAGCACCACCGAGCTGGGCTTTCGTGAGCTGCAAAACAAAGCGGCCCCTGGCCTTTGGGGGAACACAACCTCACCGAGTCACGGAGCCAGGGGATGACACTTGGGAATGATCCTTGCTGCTGCCTGCAGGCAAATCGGATGAGGGAGCCACAGGAGCTGCGGGGTTTCCTGCTCTTCCTGCAACGCCATCGGTCCAGACCAGGAGACCTTTCCTGGAACAGATCTTCCCTGTAAAGGGAGCTACACCAAAGCTCAAGCCCTCATTTAGAGACCCTTGGAAAAGGAAAGGTGAGAGGGGATTACCTGGAGCCCCAGGGGACCGAGGCGAAGGCAATGAAGAAGCAGACAGCAAAGTGCTTCCACTGCTTCTCACTCCAGCAAAGGGAACATCCCTGGAATTTCATGGCCAGCGTCGCTCCCAAACCCCACAGGTGAACCCACACGTACTCCAGGACTGATCTCCTTCAAACTTCCAGCAGCACAGACTCACCGGGAGGAACTGCGATCCAAGGACACACATCAGCAACCGTCTTCCCGCTTGCCCCTCTCTCCACATTTTCCCTTTCCAGCGGGATGCAGGTGCCACCCCCCAGAGGCAGGAAAACTGCCTTGCAATCCGCTACAAAACCTGCCTGGAAAGCCCAGGATGCCCGGAGCCAGCAGCCGTTTCTCCTGGAGCTCCTGCTGACAGGCATTTGAAGCCTGCTGTGCCTCACAGCTGCTTTTCTGCCAAGGGCATTCCCATCTTTTCTTTTTTAGCCCAAAGAAAGGTTTGCAAAGCTGAGTTTTGTGAGAAGCGCTTCATATTTGGATCGTTCTTAACTTGGAGTTTCCCTTGGCACCAAAATCAGGGGCTCACCTTTTGCTTGGAGCTTGGCTGAAGTCCTCAGCAATGCCAGGGAATGTGGCCATTGGAGGCTTTGGGCAGATTTGGCTCATCTGCCTTTTTAGGCCTTGTTTCTTTCTCTCAGCCTTCCCACTGGATTGTGGCCTCCGAGGAATACGTAAAATCCCATTCCATTCCTATTCTTTCGGACAATTTTTTGTACCGTCCCTGTACAAAACGAGGCCCCCTGTTCGGATGCTTTTCCCCACCGTTCCCCGGCACTTTCATCTGCCGGTGCATTCCCTGCGTTGCTTGGGCTCTTCCCAGCTCTCTGAGCTCCTTCACAAGGCAGCAGATCGATTTGGCCCAGGAACTAAACCCTCCCGAGGAATTGTCTGATGCCATCTCCGCATTTGACACCTGATCCTTGTGCTCAAAGGATCCCTCTTTCTTCCCTTCAGCCAATTCCAAGGCTCGCTGCCCCCAGCTGCGATCAGGCCCCAGCCTGATCCCTGCAGTCTTCCCTGCCGGGATCCTGCTCAGGAATCCCTGGGCTACAAATGTAAGAATTCATTCTTCCCACCCCTGCCCAGTTCCAAAGGATTTGGTGTCTGCCTTACCCGGCTGGAGCCTGCTTCCAACTCTGTTCTTGCTGCTTCTGCTGCTTTCCAGTTCCCAGGAATTCCACCGACGGAGCGACAGCGTTTTCCAGCTCCGCCAGGATTCCCTCTGCTGCGTTTGGGTGCTGGAAGGATATCAAAACCAGGCTCTCTGGGGCTTTACTATCAGGAAATTACATCCCCGGATTTGTTCATTTCCAAATATTATCTCTTCCCAACAAAGCACTGGGCATCCAAGGAATACAGAAAGTGATGGGCTGACCACTGCTTACTCCTCTGGAATGTCAGAGCTTGGAAAAAAAGGGCACTTGAGGCTTCTCCTGGTGCTGCCCGTGAGGTGTATTTTACTTGAGAGCCCCTTCCCGTGTCTTTCCCTGTATCCACCAAAAAATCCACCCCTTCATTCCCCAGCTGCTTGCTTCCTCCCTCTTTTCCTGTATCCAACAGAATTTTAACAGGTCAATAGTCCCCTCTGCAAGAGCACCTTTCATTCCAAACCTAAGAACAAACGAATCACTTCCCTTCCACCGTCCTTATTAGGATTCCACTGAGAGCAGTGGATGGAAAATGATCCTCTCCTGGTCCCTGCTGGATTCCCGGAGCAGGGATCCTTTCCCTCTTTCCCCCCACCACGGTGCCCTCCTCCCCCTCCCGCCCCACCCCACACCCTTTTCAGGCTTTGTTCCACAGCTTTTGCCTCCAGGCCTCAGATCCTTTCGTTCTCCACGAGCTCCCAGCAGCTCCACAGCCTTCCCGCTCCCATCCTGACCATTTCTCCGGGAATGGAGCTCCGCATTTCAATTGCCTTCTCTTTTCTCTGACTACTCCCACCAATCCAGAAGACCTAAAGCTGACACAAGGAACACTCGGTGCCCACAAATCCAAACCCAGACCCGGCCATCCCCAAACCAGCAACTCCCAGACAATTTGCGTTCATTCCAACCTAACACTGAGGACTCACCCAATCCTTCAAAATTCCCAAGAAATATCCTGTTGCCTTCACAGCTCCCAGGGGATTCTGCTTCGTGCTCACACGAAGGATTTGGGACTTCCCTGAAAAAACCCGTGCAGGGCACACTGGAATCCCCGATCCCGTGAATCCGGGGAGCGTTAAAAGCTCGGTCCAGCCTGGGCCCCCGGAAATTTTTGCCAAATATCCCCCAAGTCCTTGGGATAACAGAACTCTCTGGTACTGCATTTTTGGCGTTGTAAAGCCTGGAATTACTCTATTCCTAGTGCTGGGCTCTGCATATGGCCGAGAAAATCCCGGCCTCCACACAGACCCAGATTCCAAACTTTTTGATACATTTCAGCAAGCCGAGAAATTCACCTTCCCTACTTCTTCTTAAGGGCATCCTTCTCTTCCCTTACCCGGCGTGCTCTCTCCCACTGGGGGTGGGTTTTCCCCTTCCCATGCTAATTAGTCCCTACTTCTAGGAGGTTTAGGTACCTTTCTTCCCTGGGACGGATTTCTTAACACAGCTACCGAGGCTTTGGGAGTCTCCTTTATCTTCTACTTTCTGGATCCATAAATGCCACAATCCAGACGCCCAACTTCAACAAGACATCCTTTCTACCTAAAAACACACCCTCTCAACTCTTAGATCTTTTAAAGTTTTACCCCCGCAAAATTCCCCTATTTTTCCACCACTGAATTCCTCAGTCCTGCTTCCAAGGATTTCTTGAATACCACGGGGCTTTTCTCAAGATTTACCCCCACGACCTTCCCTACGTGCCCACTGCTCATCACCTCATTTTTCCCTCAATGTGGTCGTTCTCCACCCCAGAGAGTTTGTCAAGTGTTGCCTCCAAAATGTTCCCCATCTCTCCACTACTCAGTTCCCCATTTTGCCTCCAAAATATTCAATCTGTCCCCTCCACATTGCATCCACTTTTACCCCCAGCGTTTTACTTCCTCTACAATATTGATTCAACCTTTTCCACCCCAAAAATGTGCATTCTCTCCCTTAAACAGCACCTCAGCTTTTCCCTCAAAAATGCCCCAGAGGGAAACTCAGATTCAGCCCCCAAACTCCCATTTGCCTACACAAACAGTTCTTGTGGCCCCTCTCAATTCCCCCAGGCTTTCAGCTCAAGGAAGAACTGGAAGCCTATTCCCTCATCTCCACCCTTGTTTTGCTTTCCTGGAAAACCTTGCGATCCCACACTTTCTCCAAGAGATCTGCTGGGACTACTGGAAGGTTTGCTCTCTCAGAGCGCCAGGGGGCTTTACAGCACTTGTTCCTCTGCATCTTTACCCTTTTATCAGCTTTCCCCTGGAACGGTGTTGTGGGAGAAGCTTGGAACTACCAGAAATGGATCACGTTCACATTTTTTCCCCACCAGTTTTTATCTGGTTTCAGATTCCTGGAATTACCCTCAAATGTGCCCTAGAACACTGCTGTGAAAGGATCAATGAGAAGAACAGCCGGAAAGCAGAAAACCACCTCCAGCAGCAGCCACAATGATCCCATTTCTCTTCTTACCTGGTCCTGCCAGAGCTCCCAACAGCCATTCCCATTCCAAAACAAGAGCTATGGAAGACATTCCTGCTGTCCGTGAGGGTGAGGCGGCAGTTCTGGATGTTCTTCGCTGTGCAATCAGACAACAAACAGAGTGTAAATGATCCTGGTGGTCCCTTCCAAGCCAAACCAGCCCGTGATTCCATGAGTGGATCAGCACCTGTCCCAGCTCCATTCCAGAAACCTCCTCCCACTAACCCAGAACTTTCCTTTTTCTGCTCAACATCAGGGGTTTGCTGCCGAGTGCCCCGGGCAGGGGACGCCTCAGCCTTCCCTGGGACCGCAGCATTCCCTGGGCTGCCTCAGCATCCCCTGCGCTGCTGTTCCACGCCCATCCCGTGGTCCAGCGCCTGCGCGGGCTGCAGTGCCGGGCTCTCCCCACGAGGCGGCAGCACCGGGAGCGAGCAGCCCCGGCCGGTCCCGCTGTCTCGGGGCAGCTGCGCCTTTAACCCGCCCTGAGCCGGCGGGGCCGTGAACACAGCGGGCACAAACCCCACCGCTCCCCTTTATTTCACCCTCAGAGGCACAGGATCGCAGCATTTCCTGGGCTGCAAGGGACCCACAGGGAGCATCGAGTCCAAATCCTGGCCCTGCACCCCAAGAATCCCACCCTGTGCCCGAGAGCCTTGTTCAGACCCAAACTCTTCCCCCAAGATCCTGAAAACACAGCGGGGCTGGGAGAAGGATGACCACGGAGGATTTTTTTATACAGATCTCCTTGCACGATCGTTAAATAATATTATTAGACAGTCCATGAACGCATCCCTGTGCCGGGACAGCCACCCCTGTGCCGGAACACTCATCCCTGGGCCGGAATACCGATCCCCCGCGGCCCCCACCGTCCGCTCGGGGCTGTCCCCGTTCCCCGCTCACCTCCGAGCCCGGAGCACCCGCCCCGGTGCCCCCGGCCCGGCAGCGCTGCTCCCCGGGCTCCCCGCCATCGCCGCTCCTGGCGAAGAAGGGCGGAAGTCACCGGTACCGCACCGATGTGGCTATTCGACCTTCTCAAGATGGCGGCCGGAAATACCCCCCCTCCCCCCCGCTCCGTCTATCCGGCTGCCTGAATGCTCCCGCCTGCCCCAGGCGCCGCTGACCCCACAGTCGGTGTCCGCGTAGCGGGAAACGCCTCAGAAAATTGCGTGCAAGCGCTGGGCTGGCGTCGGCGTCGCGTTCAGGCAGCCGAATAGACGCGGGGAGGGGGGGGGGGGGGGGGGGGCTTCCCTGCCGCCATATTGAGAAGGTCAGAAAACAGTGCACAAGACCGCCATCTTTAGTGTGGCAGTGACGACACTTCCGCCCTTCGCCGCCATCTTGGGTGCTGGCAGAAGCCACTTCCGGTCGAGCCGCCATCTTTAGTGTGGTACACTTAGGGCCCCCGCCGCCCCTCACAAGGGCTTCTGTCTAGTCGGCTGCCTGAATCCGGCCCGGACTCCGACGCCGGCCCCGCGCTTTCCGCGCGATTTTCCGCCGTGCTTCCCGGTGCGAGGACACGGCTGGCGGGGTCAGCCGCGCCGGAGGCGGGCGACGGCTCCGCGACCGGCGGCAGGCATCGGCAGGGACACCTCTCGCAGGGGGCCTAGTGCGTCCGCCATCTTGAGTGTGGCGGAAGTGTAAACCACCTTCTGCAAGGTCCTGGCAGATAATAAAATAATAAAATCAAATAAATACTGTCATATTCTAATAAAAACGTCACTTAACGCCGTCCCGAGAGCGCGGAACTGCGCCTTCCTTTCCGAGCCGCCTCCTTGAGAGCGACACGCGGGCGACTCGATTCCGACCGTGCCCGCCCGGTGCCTCCCGCCCGGGTCGCGCTGCGACCGCGCCTCTGCTGCCCGGCAAAACCGGCCCCGCCGGGCCGCCCCCCGCGCTGTCATTCCCCGCGGTCACCGCCCCGCACGGCGCCCGCTCCTTTCCATAGCTGTGGCCCCGCTCATGCACGGCCGTGTCCCTTGGCGCTGCGAACCGCCCTTCGCCCCTCCCCTCCGCTGACAGACCCGGACCCGCTCGCTCCCGCTCCTTGCCACGCTCGGCAGCCACCGAGGCCGCCGCCCTCTCGGCTCAGCCGGCACCGGGCGGCAGCAGCGCCGGGGCGCCGTGTCGGGGGCGGCAGTGCCGCGCTCTCGCCACCAGGCGGCAGCAGCGCCGCCCAGCTCAGCCCGGGGGCAGGCACAGAGCACAGGGAAAAGCCGGCTCCGGGCGCTCTGCAGCTCCTGCAGCCCGAGCGTCTCGGCTCCTGCGGCCAGGCGCTTGCTGCTTTCCTTCCTACAGAAAAACGCCGGCTCCTTATTCTCAAAACCTGCGGATCTCTATTCCCAGCTTCTTATATTGCTGTGTATGTTAGGGTAGATAGAGAGGCTGTATTTGAAAATTAATCTAGACATAAATTAGTATGAGGCATTTCCCTTAAGTGTCCAAGGACATAGGCAGCAGCAAGGAAGGTGATGAAGCGAGTCAAGTTGAACCCCAGAGAGCTCTCAGCTCCTTGTGAAAGCTCAGACAAGCAGCAGAGAAAGAATTAATGCTCCCATATCTGGCATCTAACAGCCACAGGGCAAGTGAAAAGTTGGTTTCAGAGAATGAAGGAAATACAGAAAAAGCACTAAGTAATAAAAGGTGAGAAAAATCCATCACTCCAACAGGTAAAGGAAGGTAAACCACTTGAAGAAGCAGAGGTAGATGGAGGGAAAAAACCTCACAATTTAGAGTGTCCATGACACCCAGAGCTAAAACAAGGCCAGGGGATCTGGGAAGAGCTAAGCACATGTGCTCCAAAAAACAGCAGAAATGAAGTGAGATCTCTGAAGGGAACAAAAGAAAGAGGCAGGCTGAAGAAAACAAAAAAGTGCCTCCCCACTTTTCATTCCCTGCCCACAAAGCACTTTGGGATTTTTAATCTTGTCTCTTGTACTATGCGGTAGAAATCCAAAAATAAAGGTCAGGAGAAGCATGGTTTATTGGGAACTATCCTGCACAGCAGACAAGATATATCCTCATGCAAATGATTCCATGCAGCACTCGCATCTTCAATCGCTTCTTTTCCTCTTGCCGGGGAAGCAGAGCTGCTTTATTTACTCTAAGCAATATTTTCTCCCTTCTCCTTGGCAAAAAACAAGCTCCCATCTTGGCAATGCTCCCCAAACTACCTAATGCTCATCACCCCCCATGCTAAGGAGAGTGGAGCAGGCTAATTTATCACTTCTTATCATGATTAACTTGCCCAGCTGCCGGCTTCAAGAGCCCCAGAGTGCCTCGGGTGATACAGGATCACAGAAGGAAAAGCTCTGTTGAATGAAGCTGCTGCCACACTGGCCCTCTTTGCCTGTCAAACACATTCAGCTGCTCTTGCACTGCCCTGTGAAAACCCCCCATAAAATACAAGTGAAAATCCCTCAGCACCTGTGATAAAGCACAGCTGGGCTCTGCTCAGGGCATTTCAAACTACCGGAGGTATTTGTGACCTCCCCTTGCCAAGGCAACACCTCAGGAAAACCAAAAGTTTCTTTTCATGGACTCACAGGATGGGTTGGGTTGGAAGGGACCTTAAAGCTCATCTTGTTCCAACTCTCACCACACTCAGGACACATTCCACTAGACCACTTTGCTCCAAGCCCCATCCAAGCTGGCCTTGAACACTTCCAAGGCGGCGACAATCACAGCTTCTCTAGAACCTGTTTTGTTCCTCCCAGATCTAAAATCATACCAAACTTACCAGCCTCAGAGGTAGATTTCTATTAAATGTCTACATTTTTCTAGGACAGGAATCCAGCAAACATTGTTTGCATCTGACTTTGCAAAATGAACATCAGCTGCTGCCCACTTTTCTTATTTTTCCCCATTTGGTGGAACATTTTCATTCTGTTGTTGTTTGGAGCAGTATTTTAATATACCTGGCTGAGGCTGCTTAAAATAGCACAGCAAGATACCGGGGTGTGAGGGGTGGAAAACTGAGCTCTTGCACATCTGGTGTTTCTATTGTTGGAAGTCTTAAATCCCACCTCTCTGGTGGGACGAAATAGGTGGCACTAATCCAATTTCTAAAGTACCATGCATCACGCTGATGCGATTTTAAGACTAAAAAACAAAACAAAACAAAAAAGCCAATTTAAACAAAACCCTCTGCTCCTTTCCATTTTCTCTGTTCCACAATTTATGACAGAAGACAGGAGAGAAAGATTGTTTTGGGAACAATGTTTTCAGGACTCTAAAAAGAACATGAAAACTGCTCTGCCACACTCTCAGCTGTTACAGCCCCAAAAAGCACTGGCTGGCTCTCTTTGCTCACAGAGCCACAACTGTGGTGGGATTTCTACCCCAGGTACCAACCTAGTGACCACACCATGGGACAGTCATTTCTTGGTTTTCTCCTGGGAATAGCTACAGCACTTCCGTGTTGCAAGGCAAACTTGAGCCTCTTTTAATGAAACTGGACATGTGAAATGAGGTACACAAAGCCAAAGGCCAGCTGAACCTGTGATCTCTGAATGGGTCTTCACATTCTTCCCAGGAAGATGAATGGGAATCACTCTTTTGCCAGGGAAGCTGCATCAGCTGGGAATTTGCTTTAGAAAATGTGCTTTCTGCTCCTCTCAGAGCCAAAATTCCTACACATTTCTTCTAAGTCCTTCTTAGAGAAGGACCATGTTAAACTAAGTGACAGTGAAGCAAAATGACAATCCAGGAATAAATTTTCCTGTGCACATTATCCTTCATCCACGTGGGTGGTTTCTCACTGGCACACAGGGGTGAGGAAGGAACCCAAATGCATCACTGTACATAAAGTCACACGTGCTGAGGGGTGAACAAATCTCAGAGATACTGGAAACCTCCTCTGAAGACCCAATTCAGGGAAAGCCTGAGCTGCTTTGTGTTTCTGGGGGTGAAGAAGTCCAGGATCTTCCACAGATGCTCCGAGGCAGTAGGATTGTGCCTGAATCTCGCTCTGGAAATGCCAGTGGCTCAGCTGAGAGCTGTGGCAATGATTGACATTGCATTGAGAAGGGCCGCAGTCCTGCAAGGCTCTTTCATCAGGAGCAAAGAGCGGCCTGGAGGGTGGGGAATGCTGGATCTGTAGCACCGAGTGCTCATCCTTCACCTTCATGTGGAGCTACCCCCAAAGCCGCCATGTAGCACTTTTTCTATTGCCCCTCTTGTGTATATTCTGGAGCAGCTGTTCCATGTGGCTTTTTATGGTGATCCTGTGGGAAGCAGCCATTCGCCTGCTGTGATATCCTCACAACTAAGACGAACTCCTCATTCCTTTTGGTTTTATTTGGGTTTTTTTATCTGTTTGTTTGATTGGTTTGTGTGGGTTTGTTTGTTTGGGTTTTTGTCTTTTTTGGTTGGAGTTTTTTGTTTGCTTTTTTATAAATGTCTGGTGAAGCTGGCACAGCCAAAGTCAAGAAAATGTAAACCAGGTTCGACTTTCCAGAAATTACTTTGGACTGGGTTTAGCTGCATCCCCCAGGCTCAGGATTATCAAGATATTTGCAGGTTTTGCTCTGCGCCATCAGCCTGCTCAGATTCTGCTCGGTGTTTCACCAATGGAGAAGACAATGGATGCTGTGCCAAGCTTCCTTTCAAACAGCAAAACCTGGGTCAGCATGAGAGAAAAGAAGAAGAAAAAAAGAAAATATTCATCAGTTAGAACAGAGCCAGTGTCCCACCATCTGCCCCTCCACTCTTCCTAATATTGTCTATTTCGAGACAAGGCTGGGTCTAAAGCTTCCCTCTCTCAGCTCCTGGTGCTGTTTGCTACCTTGCAGCTTTGATTTCTGCTGATCTAAGTCCCTGCTGTCCATGTGGGGTTGAGAATGTTCAGCCTGGAGAACAGAAGGCCCTGGAGAGGCTTTGCTGTGGCCATGCAGGACTCGAAGGGTCCCATAGGAAAGATGGGGACAGTGTTCAATAGGGCCAGTGGCAAGAGGAGAAGCGGGGATGGCTTTTAACTGCAGGAGGTTGATTTAGGTTGGCTCTAAGGAAGCTGCTTTTTCACACTGAGAGTGCTGAGGCACTGGCCCAGGCTGTGCACACAGGATGTGGATGCCCCATCCCTGCCAACACCCAAGGCCGGGTGGGAACAGGACTCTGAGCAAGGTGCTCTGGTAGAAGATTGCTCAAGTTGGAACAAGACGATCTTTAGCGTCCCTTCCAAGCCAGACCACTCAGGGATTCCATCATTCTGTGATGCCCGTTGTCCACTGCACGGTGACCCTGGACTCCTGTGAATTGTGACGTCACGGTCTGCATTCACACTGGAGCTCCCAGCATCCAGCAAAGAGGACAACACAACCATTGGCCCTTGTGCCTACACACCCGTCACCCTGCTTGGCCCCTGCTCCGATACTCCCAAGTGTTCCCAAAGGTCCTGGATTTTGCCGTTCATCCCTGCCAGATGCTCACATTTGTCCTGAGGAAGGTAAGGTGCCATTCCATGGAAATGGACACCACCTAAGTGCCTCTGTGGGGATGCTGTGGGACAGGGATCCCACTCCGAGGTTTTGCTACATCTGCAGGTTTCCAGAGACGAAGAGAAAGAGATGGAGGTGGATCTAAAGATTGATACAGAGGAGGAGATGGAAGTGGAGGGAGGAGAGACCGGAGAGGAAGAGATGGAGGTGGACGTGAAGGAAGAGATGGAGGAAGAGATGGAGGTGGATGCAAAGGAGGAGATGGAGGAAGAGATGGAGGTGGACGTGAAGGAAGAGATGGAGGAAGAGATGGAGGTGGAAATGGAAGAATACAGTGAGGACATGGATGTGGACGGAAAAGACGAGGAGGAGGACATGGTCCTGGGATGAGGACGGACTCCAGCAGTAGGACAGGTATGTGCTCCCCACAGGCAGAGTGGGTGCCCTGCTGCCAGGCTGGGGCTGGGCTGGGTGCCCCGCTGAGGGACACGGTGCCCCGTGGGCTGGATTCTGGCAGCACAAGCAGCATCCCCAGCCTGTCCTGCCCTTGCTTTGGCTCACACAAGCCCCATGCCAGTGCCTGGGGCCTGACCCCCAGCCCCAGCCAGGCTCAGCGCTGGCAGCAGAGTCCCGCTCTGCCAGTGTGTCCCAGGCTGGGGGCACATGGAACAGCCCTCTGTGCCTGACTGCAATGACTCTGTCACTTGCTTTTCCTTCCAGGACTGATGGAGATCCAGGCCAGAGACGGCACCCTGCTGTAGATACGTTTTAGCGTTTCTTATTGTCTTCTGTAAATACGTTTAATATAGTATCGATAGCTATGTTCTTGTAAATACGTTCTATAGATCGTTGTTGTTACAAAGGTTCTTACAATGTAAATATGTTCTGTAGTTCGTTTTTGTTGCTGCTCTTAGATAAATAAAGGACCTTTGTTTTTCATACCTCAGTTCTCTTGGCATTTTCTTTGGGCACAAGCCTCCATGGACCAAGACTTCCTTTGGAAACCCCCTCTGTCACCAGACTCTGGTACAAGCATAACACGAATTGATCCTCGTAGTTAAAGGCGTGACATTAATTGGCACAAATTTGTCCCTTAAGACTTTCTAGCACAGTAAATGTCAGTGCTCATAATCCCCAATTCCTAATGAAAGCTTTCAGTCTCCTCACCTGCCACGGCACCGCAGGGATCCACGGCAGGAGCAGGATAACTACGGGATAAGGGGAATCTGCTCCCACTCCAGGGCTGTGCCAGGGAAGGAGGGGAATTTTTTAGTGCCTTCATTGCACACAAAAACCAAACCCAGCACCACCGAGCTGGACTTTCGTGAGCCGCAAAACAAAGCGGCCCCTGGCCTTTGGCGGAACACAACCTCACCGAGTCACGGAGCCAGAGGATGACACTTGGGAATGATCCTGGCTGCCTGCAGGCAAATCAGATGAGGGAGCCACAGGAGCTGTGGGGTTTCCTGCTCTTCCTGCAACGCCATCGGGCCAGACCAGGAGACCTTTCCTGGAACAGATCTTCCCTGTAAAGGGAGCTACACCAAAGCTCAAGCCCTCATTTAGAGACCCTTGGAAAAGGAAAGGTGAGAGGGGATTACCTGGAGCCCCAGGGGACCGAGGCGAAGGCGATGAAGAAGCAGACAGCAAAGTGCTTCCACTGCTTCTCACTCCAGCAAAGGGAACATCCCTGGAATTTCATGGCCGGCGTCGCTCCCAAACCCCACAGGTGAACCCACACGTACTCCAGGACTGATCTCCTTCAAACTTCCAGCAGCACAGACTCACCGGGAGGAACTGCGATCCAAGGACACACATCAGCAACCGTCTTCCCGCTTGCCCCTCTCTCCACATTTTCCCTTTCCAGTGGGATGCAGGTGCCACCCCCCAGAGGCAGGAAAACTGCCTTGCAATCCGCTACAAAACCTGCCTGGAAAGCCCAGGATGCCCGGAGCCAGCAGCCGTTTCTCCTGGAGCTCCTGCTGACAGGCATTTGAAGCCTGCTGTGCCTCACAGCTGCTTTTCTGCCAAGGGCATTCCCACCTTTTCTTTTTTAGCCCAAAGAAAGGTTTGCAAAGCTGAGTTTTGTGAGAAGCGCTTCATATTTGGATCATTCTTAACTTGGAGTTTCCCTTGGCACCAAAATCAGGGGCTCACCTTTTGCTTGGAGCTTGGCTGAAGTCCTCAGCAATGCCAGGGAATGTGGCCATTGGAGGCTTTGGGCAGATTTGGCTCATCTGCCTTTTTAGGCCTTGTTTCTTTCTCTCAGCCTTCCCACTGGATTGTGGCCTCCGAGGAATACATAAAATCCCATTCCATTCCTATTCTTTCGGACAATTTTTTGTACCGTCCCTGTACAAAACAAGGCCCCCTGTTCGGATGCTTTTCCCCACCGTTCCCCGGCACTTTTATCTGCCGGTGCATTCCCTGCGTTGCTTGGGCTCTTCCCAGCTCTCTGAGCTCCTTCACAAGGCAGGAGATCGATTTGGCCCAGGAACTAAACCCTCCCGAGGAATTGTCTGATGCCATCTCCGCATTTGACACCTGATCCTTGTGCTCAAAGGATCCCTCTTTCTTCCCTTCAGCCAATTCCAAGGCTCGCTGCCCCCAGCTGCGATCAGGCCCCAGCCTGATCCCTGCAGTCTTCCCTGCCGGGATCCTGCTCAGGAATCCCTGGGCTACAAATGTAAGAATTCATTCTTCCCACCCCTGCCCAGTTCCAAAGGATTTGGTGTCTGCCTTACCTGGCTGGAGCCTGCTTCCAACTCTGTTCTTGCTGCTTCTGCTGCTTTCCAGTTCCCAGGAATTCCACCGACGGAGCGACAGCGTTTTCCAGCTCCGCCAGGATTCCCTCTGCTGCGTTTGGGTGCTGGAAGGATATCAAAACCAGGCTCTCTGGGGCTTTACTATCAGGAAATTACATCCCCGGATTTGTTCATTTCCAAATATTATCTCTTCCCAACAAAGCACTGGGCATCCAAGGAATACAGAAAGTGATGGGCTGACCACTGCTTACTCCTCTGGAATGTCAGAGCTTGGAAAAAAAGGGCACTTGAGGCTTCTCCTGGTGCTGCCCGTGAGGTGTATTTTACTTGAGAGCCCCTTCCCGTGTCTTTCCCTGTATCCACCAAAAAATCCACCCCTTCATTCCCCACCTGCTTGCTTCCTCCCTCTTTTCCTGTATCCAACAGAATTTTAACAGTTCAATAGTCCCCTCTGGAAGAGCACCTTTCATTCCAAACCTAAGAACAAACGAATCACTTCCCGCGGTGCAGCTCTTTTAGTGACGCGGGGCAGCGGCCACACCTCCTGCAGTATCTTTATTGTACCTGTTTTACCATGCTCAGCATTTTATTCCCTTTACACCTCTCAGCCTTTCCCGTGCCGCTCTTTTTAACCAGCAGCGCTGCCCCGACGCTCCCGAGGTGCAGCTCTTTTAGTGACACGGGGCAGCAGCCACTCCTGCTGCAGTACTTTTAAAGGATTTTCGACCATTTTATTTTATACCCTTCACAGATGCGACCTTTGCCGTGACACCTTTGAAGCAGCACCCCTGCCCCAGGTGCGCCGCGGTGCAGCTCATTTTATCCTGAGGAAGTGGCTACTCCTGCTGCGGTGTTGTTATTATTTCTCAGACCTTTCTCTATATTTTATTTCCCTCACACCTCCAGTCCTTTTACGTGCCGCACGTTTACCATCAACACCACCCCAAAGGTGCCGCGGTGCAGCTGTTTTAGTGAACCCACGCAGCGGCCACTCCTGCTGCTGTACCTTTTGAGTATTTCTTAGACCATTCTCAATATTTTATTGCGCTCACACTTCCCAGCCTTTCCGTGCTGCTCTTTTTAACCAGCAGCGCTGCCCCGACGCTCCCGCGGTGCAGCTCTTTTAGTGACACGGGGCAGCAGCCACACCTGCTGCACTACCTTTATTGTACCTCGTTTACCATGCTCAGCATTTCATTCCCTTTACACCTCTCACGCTTTCCGGACCCCTTTTTAACCAGCAGCGCTGCCCCGACCGTCCCGCGGTGCAGCTCTTTTAGTGATGCGGGGCAGCGGCCACACCTGCTGCAGTACCTTTATTGTACCTCGTTTACCATGCTCAGAATTTCATTCCCTTTACACCTCTCAACCTTTCCCGTGCCGCTCTTTTTAACCAGCAGCGCTGCCCCGACGCTCCCGCGGTGCAGCTCTTTTAGTGATGCGGGGCAGCGGCCACTCCTGCTGCAGTATCTTTATTGTACCTCTTTTACCATGCTCAGCATTTCATTCCCTTTACACCTCTCACGCTTTCCGGACCCCTTTTTAACCAGCAGCGCTGCCCCGACGCTCCCGCGGTGCAGCTCTTTTAGTGATGCGGGGCAGCGGCCACTCCTGCTGCTGTACCTGTATTGTACCTCGTTTACCATGCTCAGCATTTCATTCCCTTTACACCTCTCAGCCTTTCCCGTGCCGCTCTGTTTAACCAGCAGCCCTGCCCCGACGCTCCCACGGTGCAGCTCTTTTAGTCACACGGGGCAGCGGCCACACCTGCTGCTGTACCTTTATTGTACCTCGTTTACCATGCTCAGCATTTTATTCCCTTTACACCTCTCACGCTTTCCGGACCCCTTTTTAACCAGCAGAGCTGCCCCGATGGTCCCGCGGTGCAGCTCTTTTAGTGATGCGGGGCAGCGGCCACTCCTGCTGCAGTACCTTTACAATATTTCTTAGACCATTGTCAATATTTTATTGCGCTCACACTTCCCAGCCTTTCCCATACTGCTCTGTTTAACCAGCAGCGCTGCCCCGACGCTCCCGCGGTGCAGCTCTTTTAGTGACACGGGGCAGCAGCCACTCCTGCTGCAGTACTTTTAAAGGATTTTCGACCATTTTATTTTATACCCTTCACAGATGCGACCTTTGCCGTGACACCTTTGAAGCAGCACCCCTGCCCCAGGTGCGCCGCGGTGCAGCTCATTTTATCCTGAGGAAGTGGCTACTCCTGCTGCGGTGTTGTTGTTATTTCTCAGACCTTTCTCTATATTTTATTTCCCTCACCCCTCCAGTCCTTTTACGTGCCGCACGTTTACCGTCAGCACCACCCCAAAGGTGCCGCGGTGCAGCTGTTTTAGTGAACCCACGCAGCGGCCACAACTGCTGCTGTACCTTTTGAGTATTTCTTAGACCATTCTCAATATTTTATTGCGCTCACACTTCCCAGCCTTTCCGTGCTGCTCTTTTTAACCAGCAGCGCTGCCCCGACGCTCCCGCGGTGCAGCTCTTTTAGTGATGCGGGGCAGCGGCCACTCCTGCTGCAGTATCTTTATTGTACCTCGTTTACCATGCTCAGCATTTCATTCCCTTTACACCTCTCAGCCTTTCCCGTGCCGCTCTTTTTAACCAGCAGCGCTGCCCCGACGCTCCCGCGGTGCAGCTCTTTTAGTGATGCGGGGCAGCGGCCACACCTGCTGCACTACCTTTATTGTACCTCGTTTACCATGCTCAGCATTTTATTCCCTTTACACCTCTCAAGCTTTCCGGACCCCTTTTTAACCAGCAGCGCTGCCCCGACGCTCCCGCGGTGCAGCTCTTTTAGTGATGCGGGGCAGCGGCCACTCCTGCTGCAGTATCTTTATTGTACCTCTTTTACCATGCTCAGCATTTCATTCCCTTTACACCTCTCACGCTTTCCGGACCCCTTTTTAGCCAGCAGCGCTGCCCCGACCGTCCCGCGGTGCAGCTCTTTTAGTCACACGGGGCAGCGGCCACTCCTGCTGCAGTACCTTTACAATATTTCTTAAACCATTATGAATATTTTATTGCGCTCACACTTCCCAGCCTTTCCCATGCTGCTCTTTTTAACCAGCAGCGCTGCCCCGACGCTCCCGAGGTGCAGCTCTTTTAGTGATGCGGGGCAGCGGCCACTCCTGCTGCAGTACCTTTATTGTACCTCGTTTACCATGCTCAGCATTTTATTCCCTTTACACCTCTCAGCCTTTCCCGTGCCGCTCTTTTTAACCAGCAGCGCTGCCCCGACGCTCCCGCGGTGCAGCTCTTTTAGTCACACGGGGCAGCGGCCACACCTGCTGCTGTACCTTTATTGTACCTCGTTTACCATGCTCAGCATTTTATTCCCTTTACACCTCTCACGCTTTCCGGACCCCTTTTTAACGAGCAGCGCTGCCCCGACCGTCCCGCGGTGCAGCTCTTTTAGTGATGCGGGGCAGCGGTCACTCCTGCTGCAGTACCTTTACAATATTTCTTAGACCATTGTAAATACTTTATTGCGCTGACGTTTCCCAGCCTTTCCCGTGCCGCTCTTTTTAACCAGCAGCGCTGCCCCGACGCTCCCGCGGTGCAGCTCCCTTAGTGACACGGGGCAGGGGCCGAGAGCCCTCTAGGTGCGGCTCCTCTATAGCACTTTACCGTTTTCTATTTTATTTCATTGGCACCTCGCGCGTTGCGCCGGGCGCCTCATTCGGGGACATGCGCCGGCTCCCACAGCGCCCCGCCCGCCGCCGCTCCCCGGGGGCCTCCCCGCTGCTCTCGGGAGATCGCACACCGCACGCGGCCCAAGCCCCGTCTCGCCGACGGCACTCACCACCCGCCGCCCGCCGCCGCGTTCTCCCGCTCCCTACCGGCACGAAGCGGCGCTGCCGATGACGGAGCCGATGCGCGGCTGCCACGCCGCTCTCTCCGCGCCTCAGGGCCGGCGCCTTCGGCCGCACAGGGCGGCGTCCCCGCATCCGGGCCAGCCCGCGGAGCTCCTGCCGCCGCCGCCGCCGCCCCCCGACTGAGGGGCCGCGACGCCGGCGCCCCCTTTTATACTCCGCACCCCCTTTTCCCGCCACTGCCGCGGTGGGCTCCCCCCGCCTCAAAATCGCCCAGAAGCGCCCGAGGCGGGAACGGCGCAGCCCCACCGGCGCCTCGGAGAAGCTCTTCTAGTGACAAGGAGCAGCGGCCACCCCTCCTGCAGTACCTTTATTGTACCTCGTTTACCATGCTCAGCATTTCATTCCCTTTACACCTCTCACGCTTTCCGGACCCCTTTTTAACCAGCAGCGCTGCCCCGACGCTCCCGCGGTGCAGCTCTTTTAGTGATGCGGGGCAGCGGCCACTCCTGCAGCAGTATCTTTATTGTACCTCTTTTACCATGCTCAGCATTTCATTCCCTTTACACCTCTCACGCTTTCCGGACCCCTTTTAAGCCGGCAGCACTGCCCCGACGCTCCCGAGGTGCAGCTCTTTTAGTCACACGGGGCAGCGGCCACTCCTGCTGCAGTACCTTTACAATATTTCTTAGACCATTGTCAATATTTTATTCCGCTCACACTTCCCAGCCTTTCCCGTGCCGCTCTTTTTAACCAGCAGCGCTGCCCCGACGCTCCCGCGGTGCAGCTCTTTTAGTGATGCGGGGCAGCGGCCACTCCTGCTGCTGTACCTGTATTGTACCTCGTTTACCATGCTCAGCATTTCATTCCCTTTACACCTCTCAGCCTTTCCCGTGCCGCTCTGTTTAACCAGCAGCCCTGCCCCGACGCTCCCGCGGTGCAGCTCTTTTAGTCACACGGGGCAGCGGCCACACCTGCTGCTGTACCTTTATTGTACCTCGTTTACCATGCTCAGCATTTTATTCCCTTTACACCTCTCACGCTTTCCGGACCCCTTTTTAACCAGCAGAGCTGCCCCGACGGTCCCGCGGTGCAGCTCTTTTAGTGATGCGGGGCAGCGGCCACTCCTGCTGCAGTACCTTTACAATATTTCTTAGACCATTGTCAATATTTTATTGCGCTCACACTTCCCAGCCTTTCCCATACTGCTCTGTTTAACCAGCAGCGCTGCCCCGACGCTCCCGCGGTGCAGCTCTTTTAGTGACACGGGGCAGCAGCCACTCCTGCTGCAGTACTTTTAAAGGATTTTCGACCATTTTATTTTATACCCTTCACAGATGCGACCTTTGCCGTGACACCTTTGAAGCAGCACCCCTGCCCCAGGTGCGCCGCGGTGCAGCTCATTTTATCCTGAGGAAGTGGCTACTCCTGCTGCGGTGTTGTTGTTATTTCTCAGACCTTTCTCTATATTTTATTTCCCTCACACCTCCAGTCCTTTTACGTGCCGCACGTTTACCGTCAGCACCACCCCAAAGGTGCCGCGGTGCAGCTGTTTTAGTGAACCCACGCAGCGGCCACAACTGCTGCTGTACCTTTTGAGTATTTCTTAGACCATTCTCAATATTTTATTGCGCTCACACTTCCCAGCCTTTCCGTGCTGCTCTTTTTAACCAGCAGCGCTGCCCCGACGCTCCCGCGGTGCAGCTCTTTTAGTGACACGGGGCAGCGGCCACACCTGCTGCAGTACCTTTATTGTACCTCGTTTACCATGCTCAGCATTTCATTCCCTTTACACCTCTCACGCTTTCCGGACCCCTTTTTAACCAGCAGCGCTTCCCCGACGGTCCCGCGGTGCAGCTCTTTTAGTGATGCGGGGCAGCGGCCACTCCTGCTGCAGTACCTTTACAATATTTCTTAGACCATTGTGAATATTTTATTCCGCTCACACTTCCCAGCCTTTCCCATGCTGCTCTTTTTAACCAGCAGCGCTGCCCCGACGGTCCCGCGGTGCAGCTCTTTTAGTGACACGGGGCAGCGGCCACACCTGCTGCAGTACCTTTATTGTACCTCGTTTACCATGCTCAGCATTTTATTCCCTTTACACCTCTCAGCCTTTCCCGTGCCGCTCTTTTTAACCAGCAGCGCTGCCCCGACGCTCCCGCGGTGCAGCTCTTTTAGTGACACGGGGCAGCGGCCACACCTGCTGCTGTACCTTTATTGTACCTCGTTTACCATGCTCAGCATTTTATTCCCTTTACACCTCTCACGCTTTCCGGACCCCTTTTTAACCAGCAGCGCTGCCCCGACCGTCCCGCGGTGCAGCTCTTTTAGTGATGCGGGGCAGCGGCCACTCCTGCTGCTGTACCTTTATTGTACCTCGTTTACCATGCTCAGCATTTCATTCCCTTTACACCTCTCACGCTTTCCGGACCCCTTTTTAACCAGCAGCGCTGCCCCGACGCTCCCGCGGTGCAGCTCTTTTACTGATGCGGGGCAGCGGCCACTCCTGCTGCAGTATCTTTATTGTACCTCTTTTACCATGCTCAGCATTTCATTCCCTTTACACCTCTCACGCTTTCCAGTGCCGCTCTTTTTAACCAGCAGCGCTGCCCCGACGCTCCCGCAGTGCAGCTCTTTTAGTGATGCGGAGCAGCGGCCACACCTGCTGCTGTACCTTTATTGTACCTCGTTTACCATGCTCAGCATTTTATTCCCTTTACACCTCTCACGCTTTCCGGACCCCTTTTTAACCAGCAGCGCTGCCCCGACGCTCCCGAGATGCAGCTCTTTTAGTGATGCGGGGCAGCGGCCACTCCTGCTGCTATACCTTTTCAATATTTCTTAGACCATTGTCAATATTTTATTGCGCTCACACTTCCCAGCCTTTCCCGTGCTGCTCTGTTTAACCAGCAGCGCTGCTCCGACGCTCCCGAGGTGCAGCTCTTTTAGTGATGCGGGGCAGCGGCCACACCTGCTGCACTACCTTTATTGTACCTCGTTTACCATGCTCAGCATTTTATTCCCTTTACACCTCTCACGCTTTCCGGACCCCTTTTTAACCAGCAGCACTGCCCCGACCGTCCCGCGGTGCAGCTCTTTTAGTGATGCGGGGCAGAGGCCACACCTGCTGCAGTACCTTTATTGTACCTCTTTTACCATGCTCAGCATTTCATTCCCTTTACACCTCTCACGCTTTCCCGTGCCGCTCTTTTTAACCAGCAGCGCTGCCCCGACGCTCCCGCGGTGCAGCTCTTTTAGTCACACGGGGCAGCGGCCACTCCTGCTGCTGTACCTTTATTGTACCTCGTTTACAATGCTCAGCATTTTATTCCCTTTACACCTCTCAGCCTTTCCCGTGCCGCTCTGTTTAACCAGCAGCGCTGCCCCGACGCTCCCGCGGTGCAGCTCTTTTAGTGATGCGGGGCAGCGGCCACACCTGCTGCTGTACCTTTATTGTACCTCGTTTACCATGCTCAGCATTTCATTCCCTTTACACCTCTCACGCTTTCCGGACCCCTTTTTAACCAGCAGCGCTGCCCCGACCGTCCCGCGGTGCAGCTCTTTTAGTCACACGGGGCAGCGGCCACTCCTGCTGCAGTACCTTTACAATATTTCTTAGACCATTGTCAATACTTTATTGCGCTGACGTTTCCCAGCCTTTCCCGTGCCGCTCTTTTTAACCAGCAGCGCTGCCCCGACGCTCCCGCGGTGCAGCTCCCTTAGTGACACGGGGCAGGGGCCGAGAGCCCTCTAGGTGCGGCTCCTCTATAGCACTTTACCGTTTTCTATTTTATTTCATTGGCACCTCGCGCGTTGCGCCGGGCGCCTCATTCGGGGACATGCGCCGGCTCCCACAGCGCCCCGCCCGCCGCCGCTCCCCGGGGGCCTCCCCGCTGCTCTCGGGAGATCGCACACCGCACGCGGCCCAAGCCCCGTCTCGCCGACGGCACTCACCACCCGCCGCCCGCCGCCGCGTTCTCCCGCTCCCTACCGGCACGAAGCGGCGCTGCCGATGACGGAGCCGATGCGCGGCTGCCACGCCGCTCTCTCCGCGCCTCAGGGCCGGCGCCTTCGGCCGCACAGGGCGGCGTCCCCGCATCCGGGCCAGCCCGCGGAGCTCCTGCCGCCGCCGCCGCCGCCCCCCGACTGAGGGGCCGCGACGCCGGCGCCCCCTTTTATACTCCGCACCCCCTTTTCCCGCCACTGCCGCGGTGGGCTCCCCCCGCCTCAAAATCGCCCAGAAGCGCCCGAGGCGGGAACGGCGCAGCCCCACCGGCGCCTCGGAGAAGCTCTTCTAGTGACAAGGAGCAGCGGCCACTCCTGCTGCAGTACCTTTATTGTACCTCGTTTACCATGCTCAGCATTTTATTCCCTTTACACCTCTCACGCTTTCCGGACCCCTTTTTAACCAGCAGCGCTGCCCCGACGCTCCCGCGGTGCAGCGCTTTTAGTGATGCGGGGCAGCGGCCACTCCTGCAGCAGTATCTTTATTGTACCTCTTTTACCATGCTCAGCATTTCATTCCCTTTACACCTCTCACGCTTTCCGGACCCCTTTTTAGCCAGCAGCGCTGCCCCGACCGTCCCGCGGTGCAGCTCTTTTAGTGATGCGGGGCAGCGGCCACACCTGCTGCAGTACCTTTATTGTACCTCGTTTACCATGCTCAGCATTTCATTCCCTTTACACCTCTCAGCCTTTCCCGTGCCGCTCTTTTTAACCAGCAGCGCTGCCCCGACGCTCCCGCGGTGCAGCTCTTTTAGTGATGCGGGGCAGCGGCCACACCTGCTGCACTACCTTTATTGTACCTCGTTTACCATGCTCAGCATTTTATTCCCTTTACACCTCTCACGCTTTCCGGACCCCTTTTTAGCCAGCAGCGCTGCCCCGACGCTCCCGCGGTGCAGCTCTTTTAGTGACGCGGGGCAGCGGCCACACCTGCTGCAGTACCTTTATTGTACCTCGTTTACAATGCTCAGCATTTTATTCCCTTTACACCTCTCAGCCTTTCCCGTGCCGCTCTTTTTAACCAGCAGCGCTGCCCCGACGCTCCCGAGGTGCAGCTCTTTTAGTCACACGGGGCAGCGGCCACTCCTGCTGCAGTACCTTTACAGTATTTCTTAAACCATTGTGAATATTTTATTGCGCTCACACTTCCCAGCCTTTCCCATGCTGCTCTTTTTAACCAGCAGCGCTGCGCCGACCGTCCCGCGGTGCAGCTCTTTTAGTGATGCGGGGCAGCGGCCACACCTGCAGCAGTATCTTTATTGTACCTCGTTTACCATGCTCAGCATTTCATTCCCTTTACACCTCTCAGCCTTTCCCGTGCCGCTCTTTTTAACCAGCAGCGCTGCCCCGACGCTCCCGCGGTGCAGCTCTTTTAGTGACACGTGGCAGCGGCCACACCTGCTGCTGTACCTTTATTGTACCTCGTTTACCATGCTCAGCATTTCATTCCCTTTACACCTCTCAGCCTTTCCTGTGCCGCTCTTTTTAACCAGCAGCGCTGCCCCGACGCTCCCGCGGTGCAGCTCTTTTAGTGATGCGGGGCAGCGGCCACACCTGCAGCAGTATCTTTATTGTACCTCGTTTACCATGCTCAGCATTTCATTCCCTTTACACCTCTCAGCCTTTCCCGTGCCGCTCTTTTTAACCAGCAGCGCTGCCCCGACGCTCCCGCGGTGCAGCTCTTTTAGTGACACGTGGCAGCGGCCACACCTGCTGCTGTACCTTTATTGTACCTCGTTTACCATGCTCAGCATTTCATTCCCTTTACACCTCTCAGCCTTTCCTGTGCCGCTCTTTTTAACCAGCAGCGCTGCCCCGACGCTCCCGCGGTGCAGCTCTTTTAGTGATGCGGGGCAGCGGCCACTCCTGCTGCAGTACCTTTACAATATTTCTTAGACCATTGTCAATACTTTATTGCGCTGACGTTTCCCAGCCTTTCCCGTGCTGCTCTGTTTAACCAGCAGCGCTGCCCCGACGCTCCCGCGGTGCAGCTCCCTTAGTGACACGGGGCAGGGGCCGAGAGCCCTCTAGGTGCGGCTCCTCTATAGCACTTTACCGTTTTCTATTTTATTTCATTGGCACCTCGCGCGTTGCGCCGGGCGCCTCATTCGGGGACATGCGCCGGCTCCCACAGCGCCCCGCCCGCCGCCGCTCCCCGGGGGCCTCCCCGCTGCTCTCGGGAGATCGCACACCGCACGCGGCCCAAGCCCCGTCTCGCCGACGGCACTCACCACCCGCCGCCCGCCGCCGCGTTCTCCCGCTCCCTACCGGCACGAAGCGGCGCTGCCGATGACGGAGCCGATGCGCGGCTGCCACGCCGCTCTCCCCGCGCCTCAGGGCCGGCGCCTTCGGCCGCACAGGGCGGCGTCCCCGCATCCGGGCCAGCCCGCGGAGCTCCTGCCGCCGCCGCCGCCGCCCCCCGACTGAGGGGCCGCGACGCCGGCGCCCCCTTTTATACTCCGCACCCCCTTTTCCCGCCACTGCCGCGGTGGGCTCCCCCCGCCTCAAAATCGCCCAGAAGCGCCCGAGGCGGGAACGGCGCAGCCCCACCGGCGCCTCGGAGAAGCTCTTCTAGTGACAAGGAGCAGCGGCCACTCCTGCTGCAGTACCTTTATTGTACCTCGTTTACCATGCTCAGCATTTTATTCCCTTTACACCTCTCAGCCTTTCCCGTGCCGCTCTTTTTAACCAGCGGCGCTGCCCCGACGTTCCCGAGGTGCAGCTCTTTTAGTGATGCGGGGCAGCGGCCACACCTGCTGCTGTACCTTTATTGTACCTCGTTTACCATGCTCAGCATTTCATTCCCTTTACACCTCTCACGCTTTCCGGACCCCTTTTTAACCAGCAGAGCTGCCCCGACGGTCCCGCGGTGCAGCTCTTTTAGTGATGCGGGGCAGCGGCCACTCCTGCTGCAGTACTTTTAAAGGATTTTCGACCATTTTATTTTATACCCTTCACAGATGCGACCTTTGCCGTGACACCTTTGAAGCAGCGCCCCTGCCCCAGGTGCGCCGCGGTGCAGCTCATTTTATCCTGAGGAAGTGGCTACTCCTGCTGCGGTGTTGTTATTATTTCTCAGACCTTTCTCTATATTTTATTTCCCTCACACCTCCAGTCCTTTTACGTGCCGCACGTTTACCGTCAGCACCACCCCAAAGGTGCCGCGGTGCAGCTGTTTTAGTGAACCCACGCAGCGGCCACTCCTGCTGCTGTAAATTTTGAGTATTTCTTAGACCATTCTCAATATTTTATTGCGCTCACACTTCCCAGCCTTTCCGTGCTGCTCTTTTTAACCAGCAGCGCTGCCCCGACGCTCCCGCGGTGCAGCTCTTTTAGTCACACGGGGCAGCAGCCACACCTGCTGCACTACCTTTATTGTACCTCGTTTACCATGCTCAGCATTTCATTCCCTTTACACCTCTCAGCCTTTCCCGTGCCGCTCTTTTTAACCAGCAGCGCTGCCCCGACGCTCCCGCGGTGCAGCGCTTTTAGTGATGCGGGGCAGCGGCCACTCCTGCAGCAGTATCTTTATTGTACCTCTTTTACCATGCTCAGCATTTCATTCCCTTTACACCTCTCACGCTTTCCGGACCCCTTTTAAGCCGGCAGCACTGCCCCGACGCTCCCGAGGTGCAGCTCTTTTAGTGATGCGGGGCAGCGGCCACACCTGCTGCAGTACCTTTATTGTACCTCGTTTACCATGCTCAGCATTTCATTCCCTTTACACCTCTCACGCTTTCCGGACCCCTTTTTAACCAGCAGCGCTGCCCCGACCGTCCCGCGGTGCAGCTCTTTTAGTGATGCGGGGCAGCGGCCACTCCTGCAGCAGTACCTTTATTGTACCTCGTTTACCATGCTCAGCATTTCATTCCCTTTACACCTCTCACGCTTTCCCGTGCCGCTCTTTTTAGCCAGCAGCGCTGCCCCGACGGTTCCGCGGTGCAGCTCTTTTAGTCACACGGGGCAGCGGCCACTCCTGCAGCAGTATCTTTATTGTACCTCTTTTACCATGCTCAGCATTTCATTCCCTTTACACCTCTCACGCTTTCCGGACCCCTTTTTAACCAGCAGCGCTGCCCCGACGCTCCCGCGGTGCAGCTCTTTTAGTGATGCGGGGCAGCGGCCACTCCTGCTGCAGTACCTTTACAATATTTCTTAGACCATTGTCAATACTTTATTGCGCTGACGTTTCCCAGCCTTTCCCGTGCCGCTCTTTTTAACCAGCAGCGCTGCCCCGACGCTCCCGCGGTGCAGCTCCCTTAGTGACACGGGGCAGGGGCCGAGAGCCCTCTAGGTGCGGCTCCTCTATAGCACTTTACCGTTTTCTATTTTATTTCATTGGCACCTCGCGCGTTGCGCCGGGCGCCTCATTCGGGGACATGCGCCGGCTCCCACAGCGCCCCGCCCGCCGCCGCTCCCCGGGGGCCTCCCCGCTGCTCTCGGGAGATCGCACACCGCACGCGGCCCAAGCCCCGTCTCGCCGACGGCACTCACCACCCGCCGCCCGCCGCCGCGTTCTCCCGCTCCCTACCGGCACGAAGCGGCGCTGCCGATGACGGAGCCGATGCGCGGCTGCCACGCCGCTCTCTCCGCGCCTCAGGGCCGGCGCCTTCGGCCGCACAGGGCGGCGTCCCCGCATCCGGGCCAGCCCGCGGAGCTCCTGCCGCCGCCGCCGCCGCCGCCCCCCGACTGAGGGGCCGCGACGCCGGCGCCCCCTTTTATACTCCGCACCCCCTTTTCCCGCCACTGCCGCGGTGGGCTCCCCCCGCCTCAAAATCGCCCAGAAGCGCCCGAGGCGGGAACGGCGCAGCCCCACCGGCGCCTCGGAGAAGCTCTTCTAGTGACAAGGAGCAGCGGCCACCCCTCCTGCACTACCTTTATTGTACCTCTTTTACCATGCTCAGCATTTCATTCCCTTTACACCTCTCAGCCTTTCCCGTGCCGCTCTTTTTAACCAGCAGCGCTGCCCCGACGCTCCCGCGGTGCAGCTCTTTTAGTGATGCGGGGCAGCGGCCACACCTGCTGCAGTACCTTTATTGTACCTCGTTTACCATGCTCAGCATTTCATTCCCTTTACACCTCTCAGCCTTTCCGGACCCCTTTTTAGCCAGCAGCGCTGCCCCGACCGTCCCGCGGTGCAGCTCTTTTAGTGACACGGGGCAGCGGCCACACCTGCTGCAGTACCTTTATTGTACCTCGTTTACAATGCTCAGCATTTTATTCCCTTTACACCTCTCAGCCTTTCCCGTGCCGCTCTTTTTAACCAGCAGCGCTGCCCCGACGCTCCCGAGGTGCAGCTCTTTTAGTCACACGGGGCAGCGGCCACTCCTGCTGCAGTACCTTTACAGTATTTCTTAAACCATTGTCAATATTTTATTGCGCTCACACTTCCCAGCCTTTCCCATGCTGCTCTTTTTAACCAGCAGCGCTGCCCCGACGCTCCCGAGGTGCAGCTCTTTTAGTGACGCGGAGCAGCGGCCACTCCTGCTGCAGTACCTTTACAATATTTCTTAGACCATTGTCAATATTTTATTCCGCTCACACTTCCCAGCCTTTCCCGTGCCGCTCTTTTTAACCAGCAGCGCTGCCCCGACGCTCCCGCGGTGCAGCTCTTTTAGTGATGCGGGGCAGCGGCCACTCCTGCTGCTGTACCTGTATTGTACCTCGTTTACCATGCTCAGCATTTCATTCCCTTTACCCTCTCAGCCTTTCCCGTGCCGCTCTGTTTAACCAGCAGCCCTGCCCCGACGCTCCCACGGTGCAGCTCTTTTAGTCACACGGGGCAGCGGCCACACCTGCTGCTGTACCTTTATTGTACCTCGTTTACCATGCTCAGCATTTTATTCCCTTTACACCTCTCACGCTTTCCGGACCCCTTTTTAACCAGCAGAGCTGCCCCGATGGTCCCGCGGTGCAGCTCTTTTAGTGATGCGGGGCAGCGGCCACTCCTGCTGCAGTACCTTTACAATATTTCTTAGACCATTGTCAATATTTTATTGCGCTCACACTTCCCAGCCTTTCCCATACTGCTCTGTTTAACCAGCAGCGCTGCCCCGACGCTCCCGCGGTGCAGCTCTTTTAGTGACACGGGGCAGCAGCCACTCCTGCTGCAGTACTTTTAAAGGATTTTCGACCATTTTATTTTATACCCTTCACAGATGCGACCTTTGCCGTGACACCTTTGAAGCAGCACCCCTGCCCCAGGTGCGCCGCGGTGCAGCTCATTTTATCCTGAGGAAGTGGCTACTCCTGCTGCGGTGTTGTTGTTATTTCTCAGACCTTTCTCTATATTTTATTTCCCTCACCCCTCCAGTCCTTTTACGTGCCGCACGTTTACCGTCAGCACCACCCCAAAGGTGCCGCGGTGCAGCTGTTTTAGTGAACCCACGCAGCGGCCACAACTGCTGCTGTACCTTTTGAGTATTTCTTAGACCATTCTCAATATTTTATTGCGCTCACACTTCCCAGCCTTTCCGTGCTGCTCTTTTTAACCAGCAGCGCTGCCCCGACGCTCCCGCGGTGCAGCTCTTTTAGTGATGCGGGGCAGCGGCCACTCCTGCAGCAGTATCTTTATTGTACCTCGTTTACCATGCTCAGCATTTCATTCCCTTTACACCTCTCAGCCTTTCCCGTGCCGCTCTTTTTAACCAGCAGCGCTGCCCCGACGCTCCCGCGGTGCAGCTCTTTTAGTGACACGTGGCAGCGGCCACACCTGCTGCAGTACCTTTATTGTACCTCGTTTACCATGCTCAGCATTTTATTCCCTTTACACCTCTCACGCTTTCCGGACCCCTTTTTAACCAGCAGCGCTGCCCCGACCGTCCCGCGGTGCAGCTCTTTTAGTGATGCGGGGCAGCGGTCACTCCTGCTGCAGTACCTTTACAATATTTCTTAGAGCATTGTCAATACTTTATTGCGCTGACGTTTCCCAGCCTTTCCCGTGCCGCTCTTTTTAACCAGCAGCGCTGCCCCGACGCTCCCGCGGTGCAGCGCTTTTAGTGATGCGGGGCAGCGGCCACTCCTGCAGCAGTATCTTTATTGTACCTCTTTTACCATGCTCAGCATTTCATTCCCTTTACACCTCTCACGCTTTCCGGACCCCTTTTAAGCCGGCAGCACTGCCCCGACGCTCCCGCGGTGCAGCTCTTTTAGTCACACGGGGCAGCGGCCACACCTGCTGCAGTACCTTTATTGTACCTCGTTTACCATGCTCAGCATTTCATTCCCTTTACACCTCTCACGCTTTCCGGACCCCTTTTTAACCAGCAGCGCTGCCCCGACGCTCCCGCGGTGCAGCTCTTTTAGTGACACGGGGCAGCGGCCACACCTGCTGCAGTACCTTTATTGTACCTCGTTTACCATGCTCAGCATTTTATTCCCTTTACACCTCTCAGCCTTTCCCGTGCCGCTCTTTTTAACCAGCAGCGCTGCCCCGACGCTCCCGCGGTGCAGCTCTTTTAGTGACACGGGGCAGCGGCCACACCTGCTGCAGTACCTTTATTGTACCTCGTTTACCATGCTCAGCATTCTATTCCCTTTACACCTCCCAGCCTTTCCCGTGCCGCTCTTTTTAACCAGCAGCGCTGCCCCGACGCTCCCGAGATGCAGCTCTTTTAGTGATGCGGGGCAGCGGCCACTCCTGCTGCTATACCTTTTCAATATTTCTTAGACCATTGTCAATATTTTATTGCGCTCACACTTCCCAGCCTTTCCCATGCTGCTCTGTTTAACCAGCAGCGCTGCCCCGACGCTCCCGAGGTGCAGCTCTTTTAGTGATGCGGGGCAGCGGCCACACCTGCTGCACTACCTTTATTGTACCTCGTTTACCATGCTCAGCATTTTATTCCCTTTACACCTCTCACGCTTTCCGGACCCCTTTTTAACCAGCAGCACTGCCCCGACGCTCCCGCGGTGCAGCTCTTTTAGTCACACGGGGCAGCGGCCACACCTGCTGCAGTACCTTTATTGTACCTCTTTTACCATGCTCAGCATTTCATTCCCTTTACACCTCTCACGCTTTCCCGTGCCGCTCTTTTTAACCAGCAGCGCTGCCCCGACGCTCCCGCGGTGCAGCTCTTTTAGTCACACGGGGCAGCGGCCACACCTGCTGCAGTACCTTTATTGTACCTCGTTTACCATGCTCAGCATTTCATTCCCTTTACACCTCTCACGCTTTCCCGTGCCGCTCTTTTTAGCCAGCAGCGCTGCCCCGACGGTTCCGCGGTGCAGCTCTTTTAGTCACACGGGGCAGCGGCCACTCCTGCAGCAGTATCTTTATTGTACCTCTTTTATCATGCTCAGCATTTCATTCCCTTTACACCTCTCACGCTTTCCGGACCCCTTTTTAACCAGCAGCGCTGCCCCGACGCTCCCGCGGTGCAGCTCTTTTAGTGATGCGGGGCAGCGGCCACTCCTGCTGCAGTACCTTTACAATATTTCTTAGACCATTGTCAATACTTTATTGCGCTGACGTTTCCCAGCCTTTCCCGTGCTGCTCTGTTTAACCAGCAGCGCTGCCCCGACGCTCCCGCGGTGCAGCTCCCTTAGTGACACGGGGCAGGGGCCGAGAGCCCTCTAGGTGCGGCTCCTCTATAGCACTTTACCGTTTTCTATTTTATTTCATTGGCACCTCGCGCGTTGCGCCGGGCGCCTCATTCGGGGACATGCGCCGGCTCCCACAGCGCCCCGCCCGCCGCCGCTCCCCGGGGGCCTCCCCGCTGCTCTCGGGAGATCGCACACCGCACGCGGCCCAAGCCCCGTCTCGCCGACGGCACTCACCACCCGCCGCCCGCCGCCGCGTTCTCCCGCTCCCTACCGGCACGAAGCGGCGCTGCCGATGACGGAGCCGATGCGCGGCTGCCACGCCGCTCTCTCCGCGCCTCAGGGCCGGCGCCTTCGGCCGCACAGGGCGGCGTCCCCGCATCCGGGCCAGCCCGCGGAGCTCCTGCCGCCGCCGCCGCCGCCCCCCGACTGAGGGGCCGCGACGCCGGCGCCCCCTTTTATACTCCGCACCCCCTTTTCCCGCCACTGCCGCGGTGGGCTCCCCCCGCCTCAAAATCGCCCAGAAGCGCCCGAGGCGGGAACGGCGCAGCCCCACCGGCGCCTCGGAGAAGCTCTTCTAGTGACAAGGAGCAGCGGCCACTCCTGCTGCAGTACCTTTATTGTACCTCGTTTACCATGCTCAGCATTTCATTCCCTTTACACCTCTCACGCTTTCCGGACCCCTTTTTAACCAGCAGCGCTGCCCCGACGCTCCCACGGTGCAGCTCTTTTAGTCACACGGGGCAGCGGCCACACCTGCTGCTGTACCTTTATTGTACCTCTTTTACCATGCTCAGCATTTCATTCCCTTTACACCTCTCACGCTTTCCGGACCCCTTTTAAGCCGGCAGCACTGCCCCGACGCTCCCGAGGTGCAGCTCTTTTAGTCACACGGGGCAGCGGCCACACCTGCTGCAGTACCTTTATTGTACCTCGTTTACCATGCTCAGCATTTCATTCCCTTTACACCTCTCAACCTTTCCGGACCCCTTTTTAGCCAGCAGCGCTGCCCCGACCGTCCCGCGGTGCAGCTCTTTTAGTGACACGGGGCAGCGGCCACACCTGCTGCAGTACCTTTATTGTACCTCGTTTACAATGCTCAGCATTTTATTCCCTTTACACCTCTCAGCCTTTCCCGTGCCGCTCTTTTTAACCAGCAGCGCTGCCCCGACGCTCCCGAGGTGCAGCTCTTTTAGTCACACGGGGCAGCGGCCACTCCTGCTGCAGTACCTTTACAGTATTTCTTAAACCATTGTCAATATTTTATTGCGCTCACACTTCCCAGCCTTTCCCATGCTGCTCTTTTTAACCAGCAGCGCTGCCCCGACGCTCCCGAGGTGCAGCTCTTTTAGTGACGCGGAGCAGCGGCCACTCCTGCTGCAGTACCTTTACAATATTTCTTAGACCATTGTCAATATTTTATTCCGCTCACACTTCCCAGCCTTTCCCGTGCCGCTCTTTTTAACCAGCAGCGCTGCCCCGACGCTCCCGCGGTGCAGCTCTTTTAGTGATGCGGGGCAGCGGCCACTCCTGCTGCTGTACCTGTATTGTACCTCGTTTACCATGCTCAGCATTTCATTCCCTTTACCCTCTCAGCCTTTCCCGTGCCGCTCTGTTTAACCAGCAGCCCTGCCCCGACGCTCCCACGGTGCAGCTCTTTTAGTCACACGGGGCAGCGGCCACACCTGCTGCTGTACCTTTATTGTACCTCGTTTACCATGCTCAGCATTTTATTCCCTTTACACCTCTCACGCTTTCCGGACCCCTTTTTAACCAGCAGAGCTGCCCCGATGGTCCCGCGGTGCAGCTCTTTTAGTGATGCGGGGCAGCGGCCACTCCTGCTGCAGTACCTTTACAATATTTCTTAGACCATTGTCAATATTTTATTGCGCTCACACTTCCCAGCCTTTCCCATACTGCTCTGTTTAACCAGCAGCGCTGCCCCGACGCTCCCGCGGTGCAGCTCTTTTAGTGACACGGGGCAGCAGCCACTCCTGCTGCAGTACTTTTAAAGGATTTTCGACCATTTTATTTTATACCCTTCACAGATGCGACCTTTGCCGTGACACCTTTGAAGCAGCACCCCTGCCCCAGGTGCGCCGCGGTGCAGCTCATTTTATCCTGAGGAAGTGGCTACTCCTGCTGCGGTGTTGTTGCTACTTCTCAGACCTTTCTCTATATTTTATTTCCCTCACCCCTCCAGTCCTTTTACGTGCCGCACGTTTACCGTCAGCACCACCCCAAAGGTGCCGCGGTGCAGCTGTTTTAGTGAACCCACGCAGCGGCCACAACTGCTGCTGTACCTTTTGAGTATTTCTTAGACCATTCTCAATATTTTATTGCGCTCACACTTCCCAGCCTTTCCGTGCCGCTCTTTTTAACCAGCAGCGCTGCCCCGACGCTCCCGCGGTGCAGCTCTTTTAGTGATGCGGGGCAGCGGCCACTCCTGCAGCAGTATCTTTATTGTACCTCGTTTACCATGCTCAGCATTTCATTCCCTTTACACCTCTCAGCCTTTCCCGTGCCGCTCTTTTTAACCAGCAGCGCTGCCCCGACGCTCCCGCGGTGCAGCTCTTTTAGTGACACGTGGCAGCGGCCACACCTGCTGCAGTACCTTTATTGTACCTCGTTTACCATGCTCAGCATTTTATTCCCTTTACACCTCTCACGCTTTCCGGACCCCTTTTTAACGAGCAGCGCTGCCCCGACCGTCCCGCGGTGCAGCTCTTTTAGTGATGCGGGGCAGCGGTCACTCCTGCTGCAGTACCTTTACAATATTTCTTAGAGCATTGTCAATACTTTATTGCGCTGACGTTTCCCAGCCTTTCCCGTGCCGCTCTTTTTAACCAGCAGCGCTGCCCCGACGCTCCCGCGGTGCAGCGCTTTTAGTGATGCGGGGCAGCGGCCACTCCTGCAGCAGTATCTTTATTGTACCTCTTTTACCATGCTCAGCATTTCATTCCCTTTACACCTCTCAGCCTTTCCCGTGCCGCTCTTTTTAACCAGCAGCGCTGCCCCGACGCTCCCGCGGTGCAGCTCTTTTAGTGATGCGGGGCAGCGGCCACACCTGCTGCAGTACCTTTATTGTACCTCGTTTACCATGCTCAGCATTTCATTCCCTTTACACCTCTCAGCCTTTCCGGACCCCTTTTTAGCCAGCAGCGCTGCCCCGACCGTCCCGCGGTGCAGCTCTTTTAGTGACACGGGGCAGCGGCCACACCTGCTGCAGTACCTTTATTGTACCTCGTTTACAATGCTCAGCATTTTATTCCCTTTACACCTCTCAGCCTTTCCCGTGCCGCTCTTTTTAACCAGCAGCGCTGCCCCGACGCTCCCGAGGTGCAGCTCTTTTAGTCACACGGGGCAGCGGCCACTCCTGCTGCAGTACCTTTACAGTATTTCTTAAACCATTGTCAATATTTTATTGCGCTCACACTTCCCAGCCTTTCCCATGCTGCTCTTTTTAACCAGCAGCGCTGCCCCGACGCTCCCGAGGTGCAGCTCTTTTAGTGACGCGGAGCAGCGGCCACTCCTGCTGCAGTACCTTTACAATATTTCTTAGACCATTGTCAATATTTTATTCCGCTCACACTTCCCAGCCTTTCCCGTGCCGCTCTTTTTAACCAGCAGCGCTGCCCCGACGCTCCCGCGGTGCAGCTCTTTTAGTGATGCGGGGCAGCGGCCACTCCTGCTGCTGTACCTGTATTGTACCTCGTTTACCATGCTCAGCATTTCATTCCCTTTACCCTCTCAGCCTTTCCCGTGCCGCTCTGTTTAACCAGCAGCCCTGCCCCGACGCTCCCACGGTGCAGCTCTTTTAGTCACACGGGGCAGCGGCCACACCTGCTGCTGTACCTTTATTGTACCTCGTTTACCATGCTCAGCATTTTATTCCCTTTACACCTCTCACGCTTTCCGGACCCCTTTTTAACCAGCAGAGCTGCCCCGATGGTCCCGCGGTGCAGCTCTTTTAGTGATGCGGGGCAGCGGCCACTCCTGCTGCAGTACCTTTACAATATTTCTTAGACCATTGTCAATATTTTATTGCGCTCACACTTCCCAGCCTTTCCCATACTGCTCTGTTTAACCAGCAGCGCTGCCCCGACGCTCCCGCGGTGCAGCTCTTTTAGTGACACGGGGCAGCAGCCACTCCTGCTGCAGTACTTTTAAAGGATTTTCGACCATTTTATTTTATACCCTTCACAGATGCGACCTTTGCCGTGACACCTTTGAAGCAGCACCCCTGCCCCAGGTGCGCCGCGGTGCAGCTCATTTTATCCTGAGGAAGTGGCTACTCCTGCTGCGGTGTTGTTGTTATTTCTCAGACCTTTCTCTATATTTTATTTCCCTCACCCCTCCAGTCCTTTTACGTGCCGCACGTTTACCGTCAGCACCACCCCAAAGGTGCCGCGGTGCAGCTGTTTTAGTGAACCCACGCAGCGGCCACAACTGCTGCTGTACCTTTTGAGTATTTCTTAGACCATTCTCAATATTTTATTGCGCTCACACTTCCCAGCCTTTCCGTGCTGCTCTTTTTAACCAGCAGCGCTGCCCCGACGCTCCCGCGGTGCAGCTCTTTTAGTGATGCGGGGCAGCGGCCACTCCTGCAGCAGTATCTTTATTGTACCTCGTTTACCATGCTCAGCATTTCATTCCCTTTACACCTCTCAGCCTTTCCCGTGCCGCTCTTTTTAACCAGCAGCGCTGCCCCGACGCTCCCGCGGTGCAGCTCTTTTAGTGACACGTGGCAGCGGCCACACCTGCTGCAGTACCTTTATTGTACCTCGTTTACCATGCTCAGCATTTTATTCCCTTTACACCTCTCACGCTTTCCGGACCCCTTTTTAACCAGCAGCGCTGCCCCGACCGTCCCGCGGTGCAGCTCTTTTAGTGATGCGGGGCAGCGGTCACTCCTGCTGCAGTACCTTTACAATATTTCTTAGAGCATTGTCAATACTTTATTGCGCTGACGTTTCCCAGCCTTTCCCGTGCCGCTCTTTTTAACCAGCAGCGCTGCCCCGACGCTCCCGCGGTGCAGCGCTTTTAGTGATGCGGGGCAGCGGCCACTCCTGCAGCAGTATCTTTATTGTACCTCTTTTACCATGCTCAGCATTTCATTCCCTTTACACCTCTCACGCTTTCCGGACCCCTTTTAAGCCGGCAGCACTGCCCCGACGCTCCCGCGGTGCAGCTCTTTTAGTGATGCGGGGCAGCGGCCACACCTGCTGCTGTACCTTTATTGTACCTCGTTTACCATGCTCAGCATTTCATTCCCTTTACACCTCTCACGCTTTCCGGACCCCTTTTTAACCAGCAGCGCTGCCCCGACGCTCCCGCGGTGCAGCTCTTTTAGTGACACGGGGCAGCGGCCACACCTGCTGCAGTACCTTTATTGTACCTCGTTTACCATGCTCAGCATTTTATTCCCTTTACACCTCTCAGCCTTTCCCGTGCCGCTCTTTTTAACCAGCAGCGCTGCCCCGACGCTCCCGCGGTGCAGCTCTTTTAGTGACACGGGGCAGCGGCCACACCTGCTGCAGTACCTTTATTGTACCTCGTTTACCATGCTCAGCATTCTATTCCCTTTACACCTCCCAGCCTTTCCCGTGCCGCTCTTTTTAACCAGCAGCGCTGCCCCGACGCTCCCGAGATGCAGCTCTTTTAGTGATGCGGGGCAGCGGCCACTCCTGCTGCTATACCTTTTCAATATTTCTTAGACCATTGTCAATATTTTATTGCGCTCACACTTCCCAGCCTTTCCCATGCTGCTCTGTTTAACCAGCAGCGCTGCCCCGACGCTCCCGAGGTGCAGCTCTTTTAGTGATGCGGGGCAGCGGCCACACCTGCTGCACTACCTTTATTGTACCTCGTTTACCATGCTCAGCATTTTATTCCCTTTACACCTCTCACGCTTTCCGGACCCCTTTTTAACCAGCAGCACTGCCCCGACGCTCCCGCGGTGCAGCTCTTTTAGTCACACGGGGCAGCGGCCACACCTGCTGCAGTACCTTTATTGTACCTCTTTTACCATGCTCAGCATTTCATTCCCTTTACACCTCTCACGCTTTCCCGTGCCGCTCTTTTTAACCAGCAGCGCTGCCCCGACGCTCCCGCGGTGCAGCTCTTTTAGTCACACGGGGCAGCGGCCACACCTGCTGCAGTACCTTTATTGTACCTCGTTTACCATGCTCAGCATTTCATTCCCTTTACACCTCTCACGCTTTCCCGTGCCGCTCTTTTTAGCCAGCAGCGCTGCCCCGACGGTTCCGCGGTGCAGCTCTTTTAGTCACACGGGGCAGCGGCCACTCCTGCAGCAGTATCTTTATTGTACCTCTTTTATCATGCTCAGCATTTCATTCCCTTTACACCTCTCACGCTTTCCGGACCCCTTTTTAACCAGCAGCGCTGCCCCGACGCTCCCGCGGTGCAGCTCTTTTAGTGATGCGGGGCAGCGGCCACTCCTGCTGCAGTACCTTTACAATATTTCTTAGACCATTGTCAATACTTTATTGCGCTGACGTTTCCCAGCCTTTCCCGTGCTGCTCTGTTTAACCAGCAGCGCTGCCCCGACGCTCCCGCGGTGCAGCTCCCTTAGTGACACGGGGCAGGGGCCGAGAGCCCTCTAGGTGCGGCTCCTCTATAGCACTTTACCGTTTTCTATTTTATTTCATTGGCACCTCGCGCGTTGCGCCGGGCGCCTCATTCGGGGACATGCGCCGGCTCCCACAGCGCCCCGCCCGCCGCCGCTCCCCGGGGGCCTCCCCGCTGCTCTCGGGAGATCGCACACCGCACGCGGCCCAAGCCCCGTCTCGCCGACGGCACTCACCACCCGCCGCCCGCCGCCGCGTTCTCCCGCTCCCTACCGGCACGAAGCGGCGCTGCCGATGACGGAGCCGATGCGCGGCTGCCACGCCGCTCTCTCCGCGCCTCAGGGCCGGCGCCTTCGGCCGCACAGGGCGGCGTCCCCGCATCCGGGCCAGCCCGCGGAGCTCCTGCCGCCGCCGCCGCCGCCCCCCGACTGAGGGGCCGCGACGCCGGCGCCCCCTTTTATACTCCGCACCCCCTTTTCCCGCCACTGCCGCGGTGGGCTCCCCCCGCCTCAAAATCGCCCAGAAGCGCCCGAGGCGGGAACGGCGCAGCCCCACCGGCGCCTCGGAGAAGCTCTTCTAGTGACAAGGAGCAGCGGCCACTCCTGCTGCAGTACCTTTATTGTACCTCGTTTACCATGCTCAGCATTTCATTCCCTTTACACCTCTCACGCTTTCCGGACCCCTTTTTAACCAGCAGCGCTGCCCCGACGCTCCCACGGTGCAGCTCTTTTAGTCACACGGGGCAGCGGCCACACCTGCTGCTGTACCTTTATTGTACCTCTTTTACCATGCTCAGCATTTCATTCCCTTTACACCTCTCACGCTTTCCGGACCCCTTTTAAGCCGGCAGCACTGCCCCGACGCTCCCGAGGTGCAGCTCTTTTAGTCACACGGGGCAGCGGCCACACCTGCTGCAGTACCTTTATTGTACCTCGTTTACCATGCTCAGCATTTCATTCCCTTTACACCTCTCAACCTTTCCGGACCCCTTTTTAGCCAGCAGCGCTGCCCCGACCGTCCCGCGGTGCAGCTCTTTTAGTGACACGGGGCAGCGGCCACACCTGCTGCAGTACCTTTATTGTACCTCGTTTACAATGCTCAGCATTTTATTCCCTTTACACCTCTCAGCCTTTCCCGTGCCGCTCTTTTTAACCAGCAGCGCTGCCCCGACGCTCCCGAGGTGCAGCTCTTTTAGTCACACGGGGCAGCGGCCACTCCTGCTGCAGTACCTTTACAGTATTTCTTAAACCATTGTCAATATTTTATTGCGCTCACACTTCCCAGCCTTTCCCATGCTGCTCTTTTTAACCAGCAGCGCTGCCCCGACGCTCCCGAGGTGCAGCTCTTTTAGTGACGCGGAGCAGCGGCCACTCCTGCTGCAGTACCTTTACAATATTTCTTAGACCATTGTCAATATTTTATTCCGCTCACACTTCCCAGCCTTTCCCGTGCCGCTCTTTTTAACCAGCAGCGCTGCCCCGACGCTCCCGCGGTGCAGCTCTTTTAGTGATGCGGGGCAGCGGCCACTCCTGCTGCTGTACCTGTATTGTACCTCGTTTACCATGCTCAGCATTTCATTCCCTTTACCCTCTCAGCCTTTCCCGTGCCGCTCTGTTTAACCAGCAGCCCTGCCCCGACGCTCCCACGGTGCAGCTCTTTTAGTCACACGGGGCAGCGGCCACACCTGCTGCTGTACCTTTATTGTACCTCGTTTACCATGCTCAGCATTTTATTCCCTTTACACCTCTCACGCTTTCCGGACCCCTTTTTAACCAGCAGAGCTGCCCCGATGGTCCCGCGGTGCAGCTCTTTTAGTGATGCGGGGCAGCGGCCACTCCTGCTGCAGTACCTTTACAATATTTCTTAGACCATTGTCAATATTTTATTGCGCTCACACTTCCCAGCCTTTCCCATACTGCTCTGTTTAACCAGCAGCGCTGCCCCGACGCTCCCGCGGTGCAGCTCTTTTAGTGACACGGGGCAGCAGCCACTCCTGCTGCAGTACTTTTAAAGGATTTTCGACCATTTTATTTTATACCCTTCACAGATGCGACCTTTGCCGTGACACCTTTGAAGCAGCACCCCTGCCCCAGGTGCGCCGCGGTGCAGCTCATTTTATCCTGAGGAAGTGGCTACTCCTGCTGCGGTGTTGTTGCTACTTCTCAGACCTTTCTCTATATTTTATTTCCCTCACCCCTCCAGTCCTTTTACGTGCCGCACGTTTACCGTCAGCACCACCCCAAAGGTGCCGCGGTGCAGCTGTTTTAGTGAACCCACGCAGCGGCCACAACTGCTGCTGTACCTTTTGAGTATTTCTTAGACCATTCTCAATATTTTATTGCGCTCACACTTCCCAGCCTTTCCGTGCTGCTCTTTTTAACCAGCAGCGCTGCCCCGACGCTCCCGAGGTGCAGCTCTTTTAGTGATGCGGGGCAGCGGCCACACCTGCTGCACTACCTTTATTGTACCTCGTTTACCATGCTCAGCATTTTATTCCCTTTACACCTCTCACGCTTTCCGGACCCCTTTTTAACCAGCAGCACTGCCCCGACGCTCCCGCGGTGCAGCTCTTTTAGTCACACGGGGCAGCGGCCACACCTGCTGCAGTACCTTTATTGTACCTCTTTTACCATGCTCAGCATTTCATTCCCTTTACACCTCTCACGCTTTCCCGTGCCGCTCTTTTTAACCAGCAGCGCTGCCCCGACGCTCCCGCGGTGCAGCTCTTTTAGTCACACGGGGCAGCGGCCACACCTGCTGCAGTACCTTTATTGTACCTCGTTTACCATGCTCAGCATTTCATTCCCTTTACACCTCTCACGCTTTCCCGTGCCGCTCTTTTTAGCCAGCAGCGCTGCCCCGACGGTTCCGCGGTGCAGCTCTTTTAGTCACACGGGGCAGCGGCCACTCCTGCAGCAGTATCTTTATTGTACCTCTTTTATCATGCTCAGCATTTCATTCCCTTTACACCTCTCACGCTTTCCGGACCCCTTTTTAACCAGCAGCGCTGCCCCGACGCTCCCGCGGTGCAGCTCTTTTAGTGATGCGGGGCAGCGGCCACTCCTGCTGCAGTACCTTTACAATATTTCTTAGACCATTGTCAATACTTTATTGCGCTGACGTTTCCCAGCCTTTCCCGTGCTGCTCTGTTTAACCAGCAGCGCTGCCCCGACGCTCCCGCGGTGCAGCTCCCTTAGTGACACGGGGCAGGGGCCGAGAGCCCTCTAGGTGCGGCTCCTCTATAGCACTTTACCGTTTTCTATTTTATTTCATTGGCACCTCGCGCGTTGCGCCGGGCGCCTCATTCGGGGACATGCGCCGGCTCCCACAGCGCCCCGCCCGCCGCCGCTCCCCGGGGGCCTCCCCGCTGCTCTCGGGAGATCGCACACCGCACGCGGCCCAAGCCCCGTCTCGCCGACGGCACTCACCACCCGCCGCCCGCCGCCGCGTTCTCCCGCTCCCTACCGGCACGAAGCGGCGCTGCCGATGACGGAGCCGATGCGCGGCTGCCACGCCGCTCTCTCCGCGCCTCAGGGCCGGCGCCTTCGGCCGCACAGGGCGGCGTCCCCGCATCCGGGCCAGCCCGCGGAGCTCCTGCCGCCGCCGCCGCCGCCCCCCGACTGAGGGGCCGCGACGCCGGCGCCCCCTTTTATACTCCGCACCCCCTTTTCCCGCCACTGCCGCGGTGGGCTCCCCCCGCCTCAAAATCGCCCAGAAGCGCCCGAGGCGGGAACGGCGCAGCCCCACCGGCGCCTCGGAGAAGCTCTTCTAGTGACAAGGAGCAGCGGCCACTCCTGCTGCAGTACCTTTATTGTACCTCGTTTACCATGCTCAGCATTTCATTCCCTTTACACCTCTCACGCTTTCCGGACCCCTTTTTAACCAGCAGCGCTGCCCCGACGCTCCCACGGTGCAGCTCTTTTAGTCACACGGGGCAGCGGCCACACCTGCTGCTGTACCTTTATTGTACCTCTTTTACCATGCTCAGCATTTCATTCCCTTTACACCTCTCACGCTTTCCGGACCCCTTTTAAGCCGGCAGCACTGCCCCGACGCTCCCGAGGTGCAGCTCTTTTAGTCACACGGGGCAGCGGCCACACCTGCTGCAGTACCTTTATTGTACCTCGTTTACCATGCTCAGCATTTCATTCCCTTTACACCTCTCAACCTTTCCGGACCCCTTTTTAGCCAGCAGCGCTGCCCCGACCGTCCCGCGGTGCAGCTCTTTTAGTGACACGGGGCAGCGGCCACACCTGCTGCAGTACCTTTATTGTACCTCGTTTACAATGCTCAGCATTTTATTCCCTTTACACCTCTCAGCCTTTCCCGTGCCGCTCTTTTTAACCAGCAGCGCTGCCCCGACGCTCCCGAGGTGCAGCTCTTTTAGTCACACGGGGCAGCGGCCACTCCTGCTGCAGTACCTTTACAGTATTTCTTAAACCATTGTCAATATTTTATTGCGCTCACACTTCCCAGCCTTTCCCATGCTGCTCTTTTTAACCAGCAGCGCTGCCCCGACGCTCCCGAGGTGCAGCTCTTTTAGTGACGCGGAGCAGCGGCCACTCCTGCTGCAGTACCTTTACAATATTTCTTAGACCATTGTCAATATTTTATTCCGCTCACACTTCCCAGCCTTTCCCGTGCCGCTCTTTTTAACCAGCAGCGCTGCCCCGACGCTCCCGCGGTGCAGCTCTTTTAGTGATGCGGGGCAGCGGCCACTCCTGCTGCTGTACCTGTATTGTACCTCGTTTACCATGCTCAGCATTTCATTCCCTTTACCCTCTCAGCCTTTCCCGTGCCGCTCTGTTTAACCAGCAGCCCTGCCCCGACGCTCCCACGGTGCAGCTCTTTTAGTCACACGGGGCAGCGGCCACACCTGCTGCTGTACCTTTATTGTACCTCGTTTACCATGCTCAGCATTTTATTCCCTTTACACCTCTCACGCTTTCCGGACCCCTTTTTAACCAGCAGAGCTGCCCCGATGGTCCCGCGGTGCAGCTCTTTTAGTGATGCGGGGCAGCGGCCACTCCTGCTGCAGTACCTTTACAATATTTCTTAGACCATTGTCAATATTTTATTGCGCTCACACTTCCCAGCCTTTCCCATACTGCTCTGTTTAACCAGCAGCGCTGCCCCGACGCTCCCGCGGTGCAGCTCTTTTAGTGACACGGGGCAGCAGCCACTCCTGCTGCAGTACTTTTAAAGGATTTTCGACCATTTTATTTTATACCCTTCACAGATGCGACCTTTGCCGTGACACCTTTGAAGCAGCACCCCTGCCCCAGGTGCGCCGCGGTGCAGCTCATTTTATCCTGAGGAAGTGGCTACTCCTGCTGCGGTGTTGTTGCTACTTCTCAGACCTTTCTCTATATTTTATTTCCCTCACCCCTCCAGTCCTTTTACGTGCCGCACGTTTACCGTCAGCACCACCCCAAAGGTGCCGCGGTGCAGCTGTTTTAGTGAACCCACGCAGCGGCCACAACTGCTGCTGTACCTTTTGAGTATTTCTTAGACCATTCTCAATATTTTATTGCGCTCACACTTCCCAGCCTTTCCGTGCTGCTCTTTTTAACCAGCAGCGCTGCCCCGACGCTCCCGCGGTGCAGCTCTTTTAGTGATGCGGGGCAGCGGCCACTCCTGCAGCAGTATCTTTATTGTACCTCGTTTACCATGCTCAGCATTTCATTCCCTTTACACCTCTCAGCCTTTCCCGTGCCGCTCTTTTTAACCAGCAGCGCTGCCCCGACGCTCCCGCGGTGCAGCTCTTTTAGTGACACGTGGCAGCGGCCACACCTGCTGCAGTACCTTTATTGTACCTCGTTTACCATGCTCAGCATTTTATTCCCTTTACACCTCTCACGCTTTCCGGACCCCTTTTTAACGAGCAGCGCTGCCCCGACCGTCCCGCGGTGCAGCTCTTTTAGTGATGCGGGGCAGCGGTCACTCCTGCTGCAGTACCTTTACAATATTTCTTAGAGCATTGTCAATACTTTATTGCGCTGACGTTTCCCAGCCTTTCCCGTGCCGCTCTTTTTAACCAGCAGCGCTGCCCCGACGCTCCCGCGGTGCAGCGCTTTTAGTGATGCGGGGCAGCGGCCACTCCTGCAGCAGTATCTTTATTGTACCTCTTTTACCATGCTCAGCATTTCATTCCCTTTACACCTCTCAGCCTTTCCCGTGCCGCTCTTTTTAACCAGCAGCGCTGCCCCGACGCTCCCGCGGTGCAGCTCTTTTAGTGATGCGGGGCAGCGGCCACACCTGCTGCAGTACCTTTATTGTACCTCGTTTACCATGCTCAGCATTTCATTCCCTTTACACCTCTCAGCCTTTCCGGACCCCTTTTTAGCCAGCAGCGCTGCCCCGACCGTCCCGCGGTGCAGCTCTTTTAGTGACACGGGGCAGCGGCCACACCTGCTGCAGTACCTTTATTGTACCTCGTTTACAATGCTCAGCATTTTATTCCCTTTACACCTCTCAGCCTTTCCCGTGCCGCTCTTTTTAACCAGCAGCGCTGCCCCGACGCTCCCGAGGTGCAGCTCTTTTAGTCACACGGGGCAGCGGCCACTCCTGCTGCAGTACCTTTACAGTATTTCTTAAACCATTGTCAATATTTTATTGCGCTCACACTTCCCAGCCTTTCCCATGCTGCTCTTTTTAACCAGCAGCGCTGCCCCGACGCTCCCGAGGTGCAGCTCTTTTAGTGACGCGGAGCAGCGGCCACTCCTGCTGCAGTACCTTTACAATATTTCTTAGACCATTGTCAATATTTTATTCCGCTCACACTTCCCAGCCTTTCCCGTGCCGCTCTTTTTAACCAGCAGCGCTGCCCCGACGCTCCCGCGGTGCAGCTCTTTTAGTGATGCGGGGCAGCGGCCACTCCTGCTGCTGTACCTGTATTGTACCTCGTTTACCATGCTCAGCATTTCATTCCCTTTACCCTCTCAGCCTTTCCCGTGCCGCTCTGTTTAACCAGCAGCCCTGCCCCGACGCTCCCACGGTGCAGCTCTTTTAGTCACACGGGGCAGCGGCCACACCTGCTGCTGTACCTTTATTGTACCTCGTTTACCATGCTCAGCATTTTATTCCCTTTACACCTCTCACGCTTTCCGGACCCCTTTTTAACCAGCAGAGCTGCCCCGATGGTCCCGCGGTGCAGCTCTTTTAGTGATGCGGGGCAGCGGCCACTCCTGCTGCAGTACCTTTACAATTATTTCTTAGACCATTGTCAATATTTTATTGCGCTCACACTTCCCAGCCTTTCCCATACTGCTCTGTTTAACCAGCAGCGCTGCCCCGACGCTCCCGCGGTGCAGCTCTTTTAGTGACACGGGGCAGCAGCCACTCCTGCTGCAGTACTTTTAAAGGATTTTCGACCATTTTATTTTATACCCTTCACAGATGCGACCTTTGCCGTGACACCTTTGAAGCAGCACCCCTGCCCCAGGTGCGCCGCGGTGCAGCTCATTTTATCCTGAGGAAGTGGCTACTCCTGCTGCGGTGTTGTTGTTATTTCTCAGACCTTTCTCTATATTTTATTTCCCTCACCCCTCCAGTCCTTTTACGTGCCGCACGTTTACCGTCAGCACCACCCCAAAGGTGCCGCGGTGCAGCTGTTTTAGTGAACCCACGCAGCGGCCACAACTGCTGCTGTACCTTTTGAGTATTTCTTAGACCATTCTCAATATTTTATTGCGCTCACACTTCCCAGCCTTTCCGTGCTGCTCTTTTTAACCAGCAGCGCTGCCCCGACGCTCCCGCGGTGCAGCTCTTTTAGTGATGCGGGGCAGCGGCCACTCCTGCAGCAGTATCTTTATTGTACCTCGTTTACCATGCTCAGCATTTCATTCCCTTTACACCTCTCAGCCTTTCCCGTGCCGCTCTTTTTAACCAGCAGCGCTGCCCCGACGCTCCCGCGGTGCAGCTCTTTTAGTGACACGTGGCAGCGGCCACACCTGCTGCAGTACCTTTATTGTACCTCGTTTACCATGCTCAGCATTTTATTCCCTTTACACCTCTCACGCTTTCCGGACCCCTTTTTAACCAGCAGCGCTGCCCCGACCGTCCCGCGGTGCAGCTCTTTTAGTGATGCGGGGCAGCGGTCACTCCTGCTGCAGTACCTTTACAATATTTCTTAGAGCATTGTCAATACTTTATTGCGCTGACGTTTCCCAGCCTTTCCCGTGCCGCTCTTTTTAACCAGCAGCGCTGCCCCGACGCTCCCGCGGTGCAGCGCTTTTAGTGATGCGGGGCAGCGGCCACTCCTGCAGCAGTATCTTTATTGTACCTCTTTTACCATGCTCAGCATTTCATTCCCTTTACACCTCTCACGCTTTCCGGACCCCTTTTAAGCCGGCAGCACTGCCCCGACGCTCCCGCGGTGCAGCTCTTTTAGTGATGCGGGGCAGCGGCCACACCTGCTGCTGTACCTTTATTGTACCTCGTTTACCATGCTCAGCATTTCATTCCCTTTACACCTCTCACGCTTTCCGGACCCCTTTTTAACCAGCAGCGCTGCCCCGACGCTCCCGCGGTGCAGCTCTTTTAGTGACACGGGGCAGCGGCCACACCTGCTGCAGTACCTTTATTGTACCTCGTTTACCATGCTCAGCATTTTATTCCCTTTACACCTCTCAGCCTTTCCCGTGCCGCTCTTTTTAACCAGCAGCGCTGCCCCGACGCTCCCGCGGTGCAGCTCTTTTAGTGACACGGGGCAGCGGCCACACCTGCTGCAGTACCTTTATTGTACCTCGTTTACCATGCTCAGCATTCTATTCCCTTTACACCTCCCAGCCTTTCCCGTGCCGCTCTTTTTAACCAGCAGCGCTGCCCCGACGCTCCCGAGATGCAGCTCTTTTAGTGATGCGGGGCAGCGGCCACTCCTGCTGCTATACCTTTTCAATATTTCTTAGACCATTGTCAATATTTTATTGCGCTCACACTTCCCAGCCTTTCCCATGCTGCTCTGTTTAACCAGCAGCGCTGCCCCGACGCTCCCGAGGTGCAGCTCTTTTAGTGATGCGGGGCAGCGGCCACACCTGCTGCACTACCTTTATTGTACCTCGTTTACCATGCTCAGCATTTTATTCCCTTTACACCTCTCACGCTTTCCGGACCCCTTTTTAACCAGCAGCACTGCCCCGACGCTCCCGCGGTGCAGCTCTTTTAGTCACACGGGGCAGCGGCCACACCTGCTGCAGTACCTTTATTGTACCTCTTTTACCATGCTCAGCATTTCATTCCCTTTACACCTCTCACGCTTTCCCGTGCCGCTCTTTTTAACCAGCAGCGCTGCCCCGACGCTCCCGCGGTGCAGCTCTTTTAGTCACACGGGGCAGCGGCCACACCTGCTGCAGTACCTTTATTGTACCTCGTTTACCATGCTCAGCATTTCATTCCCTTTACACCTCTCACGCTTTCCCGTGCCGCTCTTTTTAGCCAGCAGCGCTGCCCCGACGGTTCCGCGGTGCAGCTCTTTTAGTCACACGGGGCAGCGGCCACTCCTGCAGCAGTATCTTTATTGTACCTCTTTTATCATGCTCAGCATTTCATTCCCTTTACACCTCTCACGCTTTCCGGACCCCTTTTTAACCAGCAGCGCTGCCCCGACGCTCCCGCGGTGCAGCTCTTTTAGTGATGCGGGGCAGCGGCCACTCCTGCTGCAGTACCTTTACAATATTTCTTAGACCATTGTCAATACTTTATTGCGCTGACGTTTCCCAGCCTTTCCCGTGCTGCTCTGTTTAACCAGCAGCGCTGCCCCGACGCTCCCGCGGTGCAGCTCCCTTAGTGACACGGGGCAGGGGCCGAGAGCCCTCTAGGTGCGGCTCCTCTATAGCACTTTACCGTTTTCTATTTTATTTCATTGGCACCTCGCGCGTTGCGCCGGGCGCCTCATTCGGGGACATGCGCCGGCTCCCACAGCGCCCCGCCCGCCGCCGCTCCCCGGGGGCCTCCCCGCTGCTCTCGGGAGATCGCACACCGCACGCGGCCCAAGCCCCGTCTCGCCGACGGCACTCACCACCCGCCGCCCGCCGCCGCGTTCTCCCGCTCCCTACCGGCACGAAGCGGCGCTGCCGATGACGGAGCCGATGCGCGGCTGCCACGCCGCTCTCTCCGCGCCTCAGGGCCGGCGCCTTCGGCCGCACAGGGCGGCGTCCCCGCATCCGGGCCAGCCCGCGGAGCTCCTGCCGCCGCCGCCGCCGCCCCCCGACTGAGGGGCCGCGACGCCGGCGCCCCCTTTTATACTCCGCACCCCCTTTTCCCGCCACTGCCGCGGTGGGCTCCCCCCGCCTCAAAATCGCCCAGAAGCGCCCGAGGCGGGAACGGCGCAGCCCCACCGGCGCCTCGGAGAAGCTCTTCTAGTGACAAGGAGCAGCGGCCACTCCTGCTGCAGTACCTTTATTGTACCTCGTTTACCATGCTCAGCATTTCATTCCCTTTACACCTCTCACGCTTTCCGGACCCCTTTTTAACCAGCAGCGCTGCCCCGACGCTCCCACGGTGCAGCTCTTTTAGTCACACGGGGCAGCGGCCACACCTGCTGCTGTACCTTTATTGTACCTCTTTTACCATGCTCAGCATTTCATTCCCTTTACACCTCTCACGCTTTCCGGACCCCTTTTAAGCCGGCAGCACTGCCCCGACGCTCCCGAGGTGCAGCTCTTTTAGTCACACGGGGCAGCGGCCACACCTGCTGCAGTACCTTTATTGTACCTCGTTTACCATGCTCAGCATTTCATTCCCTTTACACCTCTCAGCCTTTCCCGTGCCGCTCTTTTTAACCAGCAGCGCTGCCCCGACGCTCCCGCGGTGCAGCTCTTTTAGTGATGCGGGGCAGCGGCCACACCTGCTGCAGTACCTTTATTGTACCTCGTTTACAATGCTCAGCATTTTATTCCCTTTACACCTCTCAGCCTTTCCCGTGCCGCTCTTTTTAACCAGCAGCGCTGCCCCGACGCTCCCGAGGTGCAGCTCTTTTAGTCACACGGGGCAGCGGCCACTCCTGCTGCAGTACCTTTACAGTATTTCTTAAACCATTGTCAATATTTTATTGCGCTCACACTTCCCAGCCTTTCCCATGCTGCTCTTTTTAACCAGCAGCGCTGCCCCGACGCTCCCGAGGTGCAGCTCTTTTAGTGACGCGGAGCAGCGGCCACTCCTGCTGCAGTACCTTTACAATATTTCTTAGACCATTGTCAATATTTTATTCCGCTCACACTTCCCAGCCTTTCCCGTGCCGCTCTTTTTAACCAGCAGCGCTGCCCCGACGCTCCCGCGGTGCAGCTCTTTTAGTGATGCGGGGCAGCGGCCACTCCTGCTGCTGTACCTGTATTGTACCTCGTTTACCATGCTCAGCATTTCATTCCCTTTACCCTCTCAGCCTTTCCCGTGCCGCTCTGTTTAACCAGCAGCCCTGCCCCGACGCTCCCACGGTGCAGCTCTTTTAGTCACACGGGGCAGCGGCCACACCTGCTGCTGTACCTTTATTGTACCTCGTTTACCATGCTCAGCATTTTATTCCCTTTACACCTCTCACGCTTTCCGGACCCCTTTTTAACCAGCAGAGCTGCCCCGATGGTCCCGCGGTGCAGCTCTTTTAGTGATGCGGGGCAGCGGCCACTCCTGCTGCAGTACCTTTACAATATTTCTTAGACCATTGTCAATATTTTATTGCGCTCACACTTCCCAGCCTTTCCCATACTGCTCTGTTTAACCAGCAGCGCTGCCCCGACGCTCCCGCGGTGCAGCTCTTTTAGTGACACGGGGCAGCAGCCACTCCTGCTGCAGTACTTTTAAAGGATTTTCGACCATTTTATTTTATACCCTTCACAGATGCGACCTTTGCCGTGACACCTTTGAAGCAGCACCCCTGCCCCAGGTGCGCCGCGGTGCAGCTCATTTTATCCTGAGGAAGTGGCTACTCCTGCTGCGGTGTTGTTGCTACTTCTCAGACCTTTCTCTATATTTTATTTCCCTCACCCCTCCAGTCCTTTTACGTGCCGCACGTTTACCGTCAGCACCACCCCAAAGGTGCCGCGGTGCAGCTGTTTTAGTGAACCCACGCAGCGGCCACAACTGCTGCTGTACCTTTTGAGTATTTCTTAGACCATTCTCAATATTTTATTGCGCTCACACTTCCCAGCCTTTCCGTGCTGCTCTTTTTAACCAGCAGCGCTGCCCCGACGCTCCCGCGGTGCAGCTCTTTTAGTGATGCGGGGCAGCGGCCACTCCTGCAGCAGTATCTTTATTGTACCTCGTTTACCATGCTCAGCATTTCATTCCCTTTACACCTCTCAGCCTTTCCCGTGCCGCTCTTTTTAACCAGCAGCGCTGCCCCGACGCTCCCGCGGTGCAGCTCTTTTAGTGACACGTGGCAGCGGCCACACCTGCTGCAGTACCTTTATTGTACCTCGTTTACCATGCTCAGCATTTTATTCCCTTTACACCTCTCACGCTTTCCGGACCCCTTTTTAACGAGCAGCGCTGCCCCGACCGTCCCGCGGTGCAGCTCTTTTAGTGATGCGGGGCAGCGGTCACTCCTGCTGCAGTACCTTTACAATATTTCTTAGAGCATTGTCAATACTTTATTGCGCTGACGTTTCCCAGCCTTTCCCGTGCCGCTCTTTTTAACCAGCAGCGCTGCCCCGACGCTCCCGCGGTGCAGCGCTTTTAGTGATGCGGGGCAGCGGCCACTCCTGCAGCAGTATCTTTATTGTACCTCTTTTACCATGCTCAGCATTTCATTCCCTTTACACCTCTCACGCTTTCCGGACCCCTTTTAAGCCGGCAGCACTGCCCCGACGCTCCCGCGGTGCAGCTCTTTTAGTGATGCGGGGCAGCGGCCACACCTGCTGCTGTACCTTTATTGTACCTCGTTTACCATGCTCAGCATTTCATTCCCTTTACACCTCTCACGCTTTCCGGACCCCTTTTTAACCAGCAGCGCTGCCCCGACGCTCCCGCGGTGCAGCTCTTTTAGTGACACGGGGCAGCGGCCACACCTGCTGCTGTACCTTTATTGTACCTCGTTTACCATGCTCAGCATTTCATTCCCTTTACACCTCTCAGCCTTTCCTGTGCCGCTCTTTTTAACCAGCAGCGCTGCCCCGACGCTCCCGCGGTGCAGCTCTTTTAGTGATGCGGGGCAGCGGCCACTCCTGCTGCAGTACCTTTACAATATTTCTTAGACCATTGTCAATACTTTATTGCGCTGACGTTTCCCAGCCTTTCCCGTGCTGCTCTGTTTAACCAGCAGCGCTGCCCCGACGCTCCCGCGGTGCAGCTCCCTTAGTGACACGGGGCAGGGGCCGAGAGCCCTCTAGGTGCGGCTCCTCTATAGCACTTTACCGTTTTCTATTTTATTTCATTGGCACCTCGCGCGTTGCGCCGGGCGCCTCATTCGGGGACATGCGCCGGCTCCCACAGCGCCCCGCCCGCTGCCGCTCCCCGGGGGCCTCCCCGCTGCTCTCGGGAGATCGCACACCGCACGCGGCCCAAGCCCCGTCTCGCCGACGGCACTCACCACCCGCCGCCCGCCGCCGCGTTCTCCCGCTCCCTACCGGCACGAAGCGGCGCTGCCGATGACGGAGCCGATGCGCGGCTGCCACGCCGCTCTCTCCGCGCCTCAGGGCCGGCGCCTTCGGCCGCACAGGGCGGCGTCCCCGCATCCGGGCCAGCCCGCGGAGCTCCTGCCGCCGCCGCCGCCGCCCCCCGACTGAGGGGCCGCGACGCCGGCGCCCCCTTTTATACTCCGCACCCCCTTTTCCCGCCACTGCCGCGGTGGGCTCCCCCCGCCTCAAAATCGCCCAGAAGCGCCCGAGGCGGGAACGGCGCAGCCCCACCGGCGCCTCGGAGAAGCTCTTCTAGTGACAAGGAGCAGCGGCCACTCCTGCTGCAGTACCTTTATTGTACCTCGTTTACCATGCTCAGCATTTTATTCCCTTTACACCTCTCAGCCTTTCCCGTGCCGCTCTTTTTAACCAGCGGCGCTGCCCCGACGTTCCCGAGGTGCAGCTCTTTTAGTGATGCGGGGCAGCGGCCACACCTGCTGCTGTACCTTTATTGTACCTCGTTTACCATGCTCAGCATTTCATTCCCTTTACACCTCTCACGCTTTCCGGACCCCTTTTTAACCAGCAGAGCTGCCCCGACGGTCCCGCGGTGCAGCTCTTTTAGTGATGCGGGGCAGCGGCCACTCCTGCTGCAGTACTTTTAAAGGATTTTCGACCATTTTATTTTATACCCTTCACAGATGCGACCTTTGCCGTGACACCTTTGAAGTAGCGCCCCTGCCCCAGGTGCGCCGCGGTGCAGCTCATTTTATCCTGAGGAAGTGGCTACTCCTGCTGCGGTGTTGTTATTATTTCTCAGACCTTTCTCTATATTTTATTTCCCTCACACCTCCAGTCCTTTTACGTGCCGCACGTTTACCGTCAGCACCACCCCAAAGGTGCCGCGGTGCAGCTGTTTTAGTGAACCCACGCAGCGGCCACTCCTGCTGCTGTAAATTTTGAGTATTTCTTAGACCATTCTCAATATTTTATTGCGCTCACACTTCCCAGCCTTTCCGTGCTGCTCTTTTTAACCAGCAGCGCTGCCCCGACGCTCCCGCGGTGCAGCTCTTTTAGTCACACGGGGCAGCAGCCACACCTGCTGCACTACCTTTATTGTACCTCGTTTACCATGCTCAGCATTTCATTCCCTTTACACCTCTCACGCTTTCCGGACCCCTTTTTAACCAGCAGCGCTGCCCCGACGCTCCCGCGGTGCAGCTCTTTTAGTGATGCGGGGCAGCGGCCACACCTGCTGCAGTATCTTTATTGTACCTCGTTTACCATGCTCAGCATTTCATTCCCTTTACACCTCTCAGCCTTTCCCGTGCCGCTCTTTTTAACCAGCAGCGCTGCCCCGACGCTCCCGCGGTGCAGCTCTTTTAGTGATGCGGGGCAGCGGCCACACCTGCTGCAGTACCTTTATTGTACCTCGTTTACCATGCTCAGCATTTCATTCCCTTTACACCTCTCAGCCTTTCCTGTGCCGCTCTTTTTAACCAGCAGCGCTGCCCCGACGCTCCCGCGGTGCAGCTCTTTTAGTGATGCGGGGCAGCGGCCACTCCTGCTGCAGTACCTTTACAATATTTCTTAGACCATTGTCAATACTTTATTGCGCTGACGTTTCCCAGCCTTTCCCGTGCTGCTCTGTTTAACCAGCAGCGCTGCCCCGACGCTCCCGCGGTGCAGCTCCCTTAGTGACACGGGGCAGGGGCCGAGAGCCCTCTAGGTGCGGCTCCTCTATAGCACTTTACCGTTTTCTATTTTATTTCATTGGCACCTCGCGCGTTGCGCCGGGCGCCTCATTCGGGGACATGCGCCGGCTCCCACAGCGCCCCGCCCGCCGCCGCTCCCCGGGGGCCTCCCCGCTGCTCTCGGGAGATCGCACACCGCACGCGGCCCAAGCCCCGTCTCGCCGACGGCACTCACCACCCGCCGCCCGCCGCCGCGTTCTCCCGCTCCCTACCGGCACGAAGCGGCGCTGCCGATGACGGAGCCGATGCGCGGCTGCCACGCCGCTCTCCCCGCGCCTCAGGGCCGGCGCCTTCGGCCGCACAGGGCGGCGTCCCCGCATCCGGGCCAGCCCGCGGAGCTCCTGCCGCCGCCGCCGCCGCCCCCCGACTGAGGGGCCGCGACGCCGGCGCCCCCTTTTATACTCCGCACCCCCTTTTCCCGCCACTGCCGCGGTGGGCTCCCCCCGCCTCAAAATCGCCCAGAAGCGCCCGAGGCGGGAACGGCGCAGCCCCACCGGCGCCTCGGAGAAGCTCTTCTAGTGACAAGGAGCAGCGGCCACTCCTGCTGCAGTACCTTTATTGTACCTCGTTTACCATGCTCAGCATTTTATTCCCTTTACACCTCTCAGCCTTTCCCGTGCCGCTCTTTTTAACCAGCGGCGCTGCCCCGACGTTCCCGAGGTGCAGCTCTTTTAGTGATGCGGGGCAGCGGCCACTCCTGCTGCAGTACTTTTAAAGGATTTTCGACCATTTTATTTTATACCCTTCACAGATGCGACCTTTGCCGTGACACCTTTGAAGCAGCGCCCCTGCCCCAGGTGCGCCGCGGTGCAGCTCATTTTATCCTGAGGAAGTGGCTACTCCTGCTGCGGTGTTGTTATTATTTCTCAGACCTTTCTCTATATTTTATTTCCCTCACACCTCCAGTCCTTTTACGTGCCGCACGTTTACCGTCAGCACCACCCCAAAGGTGCCGCGGTGCAGCTGTTTTAGTGAACCCACGCAGCGGCCACTCCTGCTGCTGTAAATTTTGAGTATTTCTTAGACCATTCTCAATATTTTATTGCGCTCACACTTCCCAGCCTTTCCGTGCTGCTCTTTTTAACCAGCAGCGCTGCCCCGACGCTCCCGCGGTGCAGCTCTTTTAGTCACACGGGGCAGCAGCCACACCTGCTGCACTACCTTTATTGTACCTCGTTTACCATGCTCAGCATTTCATTCCCTTTACACCTCTCACGCTTTCCGGACCCCTTTTTAACCAGCAGCGCTGCCCCGACGCTCCCGCGGTGCAGCTCTTTTAGTGATGCGGGGCAGCGGCCACTCCTGCAGCAGTATCTTTATTGTACCTCTTTTACCATGCTCAGCATTTCATTCCCTTTACACCTCTCACGCTTTCCGGACCCCTTTTAAGCCGGCAGCACTGCCCCGACGCTCCCGCGGTGCAGCTCTTTTAGTGATGCGGGGCAGCGGCCACACCTGCTGCTGTACCTTTATTGTACCTCGTTTACCATGCTCAGCATTTCATTCCCTTTACACCTCTCAGCCTTTCCGGACCCCTTTTTAGCCAGCAGCGCTGCCCCGACCGTCCCGCGGTGCAGCTCTTTTAGTGACACGGGGCAGCGGCCACACCTGCTGCAGTACCTTTATTGTACCTCGTTTACAATGCTCAGCATTTTATTCCCTTTACACCTCTCAGCCTTTCCCGTGCCGCTCTTTTTAACCAGCAGCGCTGCCCCGACGCTCCCGAGGTGCAGCTCTTTTAGTCACACGGGGCAGCGGCCACTCCTGCTGCAGTACCTTTACAGTATTTCTTAAACCATTGTCAATATTTTATTGCGCTCACACTTCCCAGCCTTTCCCATGCTGCTCTTTTTAACCAGCAGCGCTGCCCCGACGCTCCCGAGGTGCAGCTCTTTTAGTGACGCGGAGCAGCGGCCACTCCTGCTGCAGTACCTTTACAATATTTCTTAGACCATTGTCAATATTTTATTCCGCTCACACTTCCCAGCCTTTCCCGTGCCGCTCTTTTTAACCAGCAGCGCTGCCCCGACGCTCCCGCGGTGCAGCTCTTTTAGTGATGCGGGGCAGCGGCCACTCCTGCTGCTGTACCTGTATTGTACCTCGTTTACCATGCTCAGCATTTCATTCCCTTTACCCTCTCAGCCTTTCCCGTGCCGCTCTGTTTAACCAGCAGCCCTGCCCCGACGCTCCCACGGTGCAGCTCTTTTAGTCACACGGGGCAGCGGCCACACCTGCTGCTGTACCTTTATTGTACCTCGTTTACCATGCTCAGCATTTTATTCCCTTTACACCTCTCACGCTTTCCGGACCCCTTTTTAACCAGCAGAGCTGCCCCGATGGTCCCGCGGTGCAGCTCTTTTAGTGATGCGGGGCAGCGGCCACTCCTGCTGCAGTACCTTTACAATATTTCTTAGACCATTGTCAATATTTTATTGCGCTCACACTTCCCAGCCTTTCCCATACTGCTCTGTTTAACCAGCAGCGCTGCCCCGACGCTCCCGCGGTGCAGCTCTTTTAGTGACACGGGGCAGCAGCCACTCCTGCTGCAGTACTTTTAAAGGATTTTCGACCATTTTATTTTATACCCTTCACAGATGCGACCTTTGCCGTGACACCTTTGAAGCAGCACCCCTGCCCCAGGTGCGCCGCGGTGCAGCTCATTTTATCCTGAGGAAGTGGCTACTCCTGCTGCGGTGTTGTTGTTATTTCTCAGACCTTTCTCTATATTTTATTTCCCTCACCCCTCCAGTCCTTTTACGTGCCGCACGTTTACCGTCAGCACCACCCCAAAGGTGCCGCGGTGCAGCTGTTTTAGTGAACCCACGCAGCGGCCACAAATGCTGCTGTACCTTTTGAGTATTTCTTAGACCATTCTCAATATTTTATTGCGCTCACACTTCCCAGCCTTTCCGTGCTGCTCTTTTTAACCAGCAGCGCTGCCCCGACGCTCCCGCGGTGCAGCTCTTTTAGTGATGCGGGGCAGCGGCCACTCCTGCAGCAGTATCTTTATTGTACCTCGTTTACCATGCTCAGCATTTCATTCCCTTTACACCTCTCAGCCTTTCCCGTGCCGCTCTTTTTAACCAGCAGCGCTGCCCCGACGCTCCCGCGGTGCAGCTCTTTTAGTGACACGTGGCAGCGGCCACACCTGCTGCAGTACCTTTATTGTACCTCGTTTACCATGCTCAGCATTTTATTCCCTTTACACCTCTCACGCTTTCCGGACCCCTTTTTAACCAGCAGCGCTGCCCCGACCGTCCCGCGGTGCAGCTCTTTTAGTGATGCGGGGCAGCGGTCACTCCTGCTGCAGTACCTTTACAATATTTCTTAGAGCATTGTCAATACTTTATTGCGCTGACGTTTCCCAGCCTTTCCCGTGCCGCTCTTTTTAACCAGCAGCGCTGCCCCGACGCTCCCGCGGTGCAGCGCTTTTAGTGATGCGGGGCAGCGGCCACTCCTGCAGCAGTATCTTTATTGTACCTCTTTTACCATGCTCAGCATTTCATTCCCTTTACACCTCTCACGCTTTCCGGACCCCTTTTAAGCCGGCAGCACTGCCCCGACGCTCCCGCGGTGCAGCTCTTTTAGTGATGCGGGGCAGCGGCCACACCTGCTGCTGTACCTTTATTGTACCTCGTTTACCATGCTCAGCATTTCATTCCCTTTACACCTCTCACGCTTTCCGGACCCCTTTTTAACCAGCAGCGCTGCCCCGACCGTCCCGCGGTGCAGCTCTTATAGTGATGCGGGGCAGCGGGCACTCCTGCTGCTGTACCTTTATTGTACCTCGTTTACCATGCTCAGCATTTCATTCCCTTTACACCTCTCACGCTTTCCGGACCCCTTTTTAACCAGCAGCGCTGCCCCGACGCTCCCGCGGTGCAGCTCTTTTAGTGACACGTGGCAGCGGCCACACCTGCTGCAGTACCTTTATTGTACCTCGTTTACCATGCTCAGCATTTTATTCCCTTTACACCTCTCAGCCTTTCCCGTGCCGCTCTTTTTAACCAGCAGCGCTGCCCCGACGCTCCCGCGGTGCAGCTCTTTTAGTGACACGGGGCAGCGGCCACACCTGCTGCAGTACCTTTATTGTACCTCGTTTACCATGCTCAGCATTCTATTCCCTTTACACCTCTCAGCCTTTCCCGTGCCGCTCTTTTTAACCAGCAGCGCTGCCCCGACGCTCCCGCGGTGCAGCTCTTTTAGTGATGCGGGGCAGCGGCCACTCCTGCTGCTATACCTTTTCAATATTTCTTAGACCATTGTCAATATTTTATTGCGCTCACACTTCCCAGCCTTTCCCATGCTGCTCTGTTTAACCAGCAGCGCTGCCCCGACGCTCCCGAGGTGCAGCTCTTTTAGTGATGCGGGGCAGCGGCCACACCTGCTGCACTACCTTTATTGTACCTCGTTTACCATGCTCAGCATTTTATTCCCTTTACACCTCTCACGCTTTCCGGACCCCTTTTTAACCAGCAGCACTGCCCCGACGCTCCCGCGGTGCAGCTCTTTTAGTCACACGGGGCAGCGGCCACACCTGCTGCAGTACCTTTATTGTACCTCTTTTACCATGCTCAGCATTTCATTCCCTTTACACCTCTCACGCTTTCCCGTGCCGCTCTTTTTAACCAGCAGCGCTGCCCCGACGCTCCCGCGGTGCAGCTCTTTTAGTCACACGGGGCAGCGGCCACACCTGCTGCAGTACCTTTATTGTACCTCGTTTACCATGCTCAGCATTTCATTCCCTTTACACCTCTCACGCTTTCCCGTGCCGCTCTTTTTAGCCAGCAGCGCTGCCCCGACGGTTCCGCGGTGCAGCTCTTTTAGTCACACGGGGCAGCGGCCACACCTGCTGCTGTACCTTTATTGTACCTCGTTTACCATGCTCAGCATTTTATTCCCTTTACACCTCTCACGCTTTCCGGACCCCTTTTTAACGAGCAGCGCTGCCCCGACGCTCCCGCGGTGCAGCTCTTTTAGTGATGCGGGGCAGCGGCCACTCCTGCTGCAGTACCTTTACAATATTTCTTAGACCATTGTCAATACTTTATTGCGCTGACGTTTCCCAGCCTTTCCCGTGCTGCTCTGTTTAACCAGCAGCGCTGCCCCGACGCTCCCGCGGTGCAGCTCCCTTAGTGACACGGGGCAGGGGCCGAGAGCCCTCTAGGTGCGGCTCCTCTATAGCACTTTACCGTTTTCTATTTTATTTCATTGGCACCTCGCGCGTTGCGCCGGGCGCCTCATTCGGGGACATGCGCCGGCTCCCACAGCGCCCCGCCCGCCGCCGCTCCCCGGGGGCCTCCCCGCTGCTCTCGGGAGATCGCACACCGCACGCGGCCCAAGCCCCGTCTCGCCGACGGCACTCACCACCCGCCGCCCGCCGCCGCGTTCTCCCGCTCCCTACCGGCACGAAGCGGCGCTGCCGATGACGGAGCCGATGCGCGGCTGCCACGCCGCTCTCTCCGCGCCTCAGGGCCGGCGCCTTCGGCCGCACAGGGCGGCGTCCCCGCATCCGGGCCAGCCCGCGGAGCTCCTGCCGCCGCCGCCGCCGCCCCCCGACTGAGGGGCCGCGACGCCGGCGCCCCCTTTTATACTCCGCACCCCCTTTTCCCGCCACTGCCGCGGTGGGCTCCCCCCGCCTCAAAATCGCCCAGAAGCGCCCGAGGCGGGAACGGCGCAGCCCCACCGGCGCCTCGGAGAAGCTCTTCTAGTGACAAGGAGCAGCGGCCACTCCTGCTGCAGTACCTTTATTGTACCTCTTTTACCATGCTCAGCATTTCATTCCCTTTACACCTCTCACGCTTTCCGGACCCCTTTTTAACCAGCAGCGCTGCCCCGACGCTCCCGCGGTGCAGCTCTTTTAGTGATGCGGGGCAGCGGCCACTCCTGCAGCAGTATCTTTATTGTACCTCTTTTACCATGCTCAGCATTTCATTCCCTTTACACCTCTCACGCTTTCCGGACCCCTTTTAAGCCGGCAGCACTGCCCCGACGCTCCCGAGGTGCAGCTCTTTTAGTGATGCGGGGCAGCGGCCACTCCTGCTGCAGTACCTTTACAATATTTCTTAGACCATTGTCAATATTTTATTCCGCTCACACTTCCCAGCCTTTCCCGTGCCGCTCTTTTTAACCAGCAGCGCTGCCCCGACGCTCCCGCGGTGCAGCTCTTTTAGTGATGCGGGGCAGCGGCCACTCCTGCTGCTGTACCTGTATTGTACCTCGTTTACCATGCTCAGCATTTCATTCCCTTTACACCTCTCAGCCTTTCCCGTGCCGCTCTGTTTAACCAGCAGCCCTGCCCCGACGCTCCCGCGGTGCAGCTCTTTTAGTCACACGGGGCAGCGGCCACACCTGCTGCTGTACCTTTATTGTACCTCGTTTACCATGCTCAGCATTTTATTCCCTTTACACCTCTCACGCTTTCCGGACCCCTTTTTAACCAGCAGAGCTGCCCCGACGGTCCCGCGGTGCAGCTCTTTTAGTCACACGGGGCAGCGGCCACTCCTGCTGCAGTACCTTTACAATATTTCTTAGACCATTGTCAATACTTTATTGCGCTGACGTTTCCCAGCCTTTCCCGTGCTGCTCTGTTTAACCAGCAGCGCTGCCCCGACGCTCCCGCGGTGCAGCTCCCTTAGTGACACGGGGCAGGGGCCGAGAGCCCTCTAGGTGCGGCTCCTCTATAGCACTTTACCGTTTTCTATTTTATTTCATTGGCACCTCGCGCGTTGCGCCGGGCGCCTCATTCGGGGACATGCGCCGGCTCCCACAGCGCCCCGCCCGCCGCCGCTCCCCGGGGGCCTCCCCGCTGCTCTCGGGAGATCGCACACCGCACGCGGCCCAAGCCCCGTCTCGCCGACGGCACTCACCACCAGCCGCCCGCCGCCGCGTTCTCCCGCTCCCTACCGGCACGAAGCGGCGCTGCCGATGACGGAGCCGATGCGCGGCTGCCACGCCGCTCTCTCCGCGCCTCAGGGCCGGCGCCTTCGGCCGCACAGGGCGGCGTCCCCGCATCCGGGCCAGCCCGCGGAGCTCCTGCCGCCGCCGCCGCCGCCCCCCGACTGAGGGGCCGCGACGCCGGCGCCCCCTTTTATACTCCGCACCCCCTTTTCCCGCCACTGCCGCGGTGGGCTCCCCCCGCCTCAAAATCGCCCAGAAGCGCCCGAGGCGGGAACGGCGCAGCCCCACCGGCGCCTCGGAGAAGCTCTTCTAGTGACAAGGAGCAGCGGCCACTCCTGCTGCAGTACCTTTATTGTACCTCTTTTACCATGCTCAGCATTTTATTCCCTTGACACCTCTCACGCTTTCCGGACCCCTTTTTAACCAGCAGCGCTGCCCCGACGCTCCCGCGGTGCAGCGCTTTTAGTGATGCGGGGCAGCGGCCACTCCTGCAGCAGTATCTTTATTGTACCTCTTTTACCATGCTCAGCATTTCATTCCCTTTACACCTCTCACGCTTTCCGGACCCCTTTTTAACCAGCAGCGCTTCCCCGACCGTCCCGCGGTGCAGCTCTTTTAGTGATGCGGGGCAGCGGCCACTCCTGCTGCAGTACCTTTACAATATTTCTTAGACCATTGTCAATATTTTATTCCGCTCACACTTCCCAGCCTTTCCGTGCTGCTCTTTTTAACCAGCAGCGCTGCCCCGACGCTCCCGCGGTGCAGCTCTTTTAGTGATGCGGGGCAGCGGCCACTCCTGCAGCAGTATCTTTATTGTACCTCGTTTACCATGCTCAGCATTTCATTCCCTTTACACCTCTCAGCCTTTCCCGTGCCGCTCTTTTTAACCAGCAGCGCTGCCCCGACGCTCCCGCGGTGCAGCTCTTTTAGTGATGCGGGGCAGCGGCCACACCTGCTGCACTACCTTTATTGTACCTCGTTTACCATGCTCAGAATTTCATTCCCTTTACACCTCTCAGCCTTTCCCGTGCCGCTCTTTTTAACCAGCAGCGCTGCGCCGACGCTCCCGCGGTGCAGCTCTTTTAGTGATGCGGGGCAGCGGCCACACCTGCTGCACTACCTTTATTGTACCTCGTTTACCATGCTCAGCATTTTATTCCCTTTACACCTCTCAAGCTTTCCGGACCCCTTTTTAACCAGCAGCGCTGCCCCGACGCTCCCGCGGTGCAGCTCTTTTAGTGATGCGGGGCAGCGGCCACTCCTGCTGCAGTATCTTTATTGTACCTCTTTTACCATGCTCAGCATTTCATTCCCTTTACACCTCTCACGCTTTCCGGACCCCTTTTTAGCCAGCAGCGCTGCCCCGACCGTCCCGCGGTGCAGCTCTTTTAGTGACGCGGGGCAGCGGCCACACCTGCTGCAGTACCTTTATTGTACCTCGTTTACAATGCTCAGCATTTTATTCCCTTTACACCTCTCAGCCTTTCCCGTGCCGCTCTTTTTAACCAGCAGCGCTGCCCCGACGCTCCCGAGGTGCAGCTCTTTTAGTGACGCGGAGCAGCGGCCACTCCTGCTGCAGTACCTTTACAATATTTCTTAGACCATTGTCAATATTTTATTCCGCTCACACTTCCCAGCCTTTCCCGTGCCGCTCTTTTTAACCAGCAGCGCTGCCCCGACGCTCCCGCGGTGCAGCTCTTTTAGTGATGCGGGGCAGCGGCCACTCCTGCTGCAGTACCTTTATTGTACCTCGTTTACCATGCTCAGCATTTTATTCCCTTTACACCTCTCAGCCTTTCCCGTGCCGCTCTTTTTAACCAGCAGCCCTGCCCCGACGCTCCCGCGGTGCAGCTCTTTTAGTCACACGGGGCAGCGGCCACACCTGCTGCTGTACCTTTATTGTACCTCGTTTACCATGCTCAGCATTTTATTCCCTTTACACCTCTCACGCTTTCCGGACCCCTTTTTAACCAGCAGCGCTGCCCCGACCGTCCCGCGGTGCAGCTCTTTTAGTGATGCGGGGCAGCGGCCACTCCTGCAGCAGTATCTTTATTGTACCTCTTTTACCATGCTCAGCATTTCATTCCCTTTACACCTCTCACGCTTTCCGGACCCCTTTTAAGCCGGCAGCACTGCCCCGACGCTCCCGCGGTGCAGCTCTTTTAGTGATGCGGGGCAGCGGCCACTCCTGCAGCAGTATCTTTATTGTACCTCGTTTACCATGCTCAGCATTTCATTCCCTTTACACCTCTCAGCCTTTCCCGTGCCGCTCTTTTTAACCAGCAGCGCTGCCCCGACGCTCCCGCGGTGCAGCTCTTTTAGTGATGCGGGGCAGCGGCCACACCTGCTGCACTACCTTTATTGTACCTCGTTTACCATGCTCAGCATTTTATTCCCTTTACACCTCTCAAGCTTTCCGGACCCCTTTTTAACCAGCAGCGCTGCCCCGACGCTCCCGCGGTGCAGCTCTTTTAGTGATGCGGGGCAGCGGCCACTCCTGCTGCAGTATCTTTATTGTACCTCTTTTACCATGCTCAGCATTTCATTCCCTTTACACCTCTCACGCTTTCCGGACCCCTTTTTAGCCAGCAGCGCTGCCCCGACCGTCCCGCGGTGCAGCTCTTTTAGTGACGCGGGGCAGCGGCCACACCTGCTGCAGTACCTTTATTGTACCTCGTTTACAATGCTCAGCATTTTATTCCCTTTACACCTCTCAGCCTTTCCCGTGCCGCTCTTTTTAACCAGCAGCGCTGCCCCGACGCTCCCGAGGTGCAGCTCTTTTAGTCACATGGGGCAGCGGCCACTCCTGCTGCAGTACCTTTACAGTATTTCTTAAACCATTGTGAATATTTTATTGCGCTCACACTTCCCAGCCTTTCCCATGCTGCTCTTTTTAACCAGCAGCGCTGCCCCGACGCTCCCGCGGTGCAGCTCTTTTAGTGATGCGGGGCAGCGGCCACTCCTGCTGCAGTACCTTTATTGTACCTCGTTTACCATGCTCAGCATTTTATTCCCTTTACACCTCTCAGCCTTTCCCGTGCCGCTCTTTTTAACCAGCAGCGCTGCCCCGACGCTCCCGCGGTGCAGCTCTTTTAGTCACACGGGGCAGCGGCCACACCTGCTGCTGTACCTTTATTGTACCTCGTTTACCATGCTCAGCATTTTATTCCCTTTACACCTCTCACGCTTTCCGGACCCCTTTTTAACGAGCAGCGCTGCCCCGACCGTCCCGCGGTGCAGCTCTTTTAGTGATGCGGGGCAGCGGTCACTCCTGCTGCAGTACCTTTACAATATTTCTTAGACCATTGTCAATACTTTATTGCGCTGACGTTTCCCAGCCTTTCCCGTGCCGCTCTTTTTAACCAGCAGCGCTGCCCCGACGCTCCCGCGGTGCAGCTCCCTTAGTGACACGGGGCAGGGGCCGAGAGCCCTCTAGGTGCGGCTCCTCTATAGCACTTTACCGTTTTCTATTTTATTTCATTGGCACCTCGCGCGTTGCGCCGGGCGCCTCATTCGGGGACATGCGCCGGCTCCCACAGCGCCCCGCCCGCCGCCGCTCCCCGGGGGCCTCCCCGCTGCTCTCGGGAGATCGCACACCGCACGCGGCCCAAGCCCCGTCTCGCCGACGGCACTCACCACCCGCCGCCCGCCGCCGCGTTCTCCCGCTCCCTACCGGCACGAAGCGGCGCTGCCGATGACGGAGCCGATGCGCGGCTGCCACGCCGCTCTCTCCGCGCCTCAGGGCCGGCGCCTTCGGCCGCACAGGGCGGCGTCCCCGCATCCGGGCCAGCCCGCGGAGCTCCTGCCGCCGCCGCCGCCGCCCCCCGACTGAGGGGCCGCGACGCCGGCGCCCCCTTTTATACTCCGCACCCCCTTTTCCCGCCACTGCCGCGGTGGGCTCCCCCCGCCTCAAAATCGCCCAGAAGCGCCCGAGGCGGGAACGGCGCAGCCCCACCGGCGCCTCGGAGAAGCTCTTCTAGTGACAAGGAGCAGCGGCCACCCCTCCTGCAGTACCTTTATTGTACCTCGTTTACCATGCTCAGCATTTCATTCCCTTTACACCTCTCACGCTTTCCGGACCCCTTTTTAACCAGCAGCGCTGCCCCGACGCTCCCGCGGTGCAGCTCTTTTAGTGATGCGGGGCAGCGGCCACTCCTGCAGCAGTATCTTTATTGTACCTCTTTTACCATGCTCAGCATTTCATTCCCTTTACACCTCTCACGCTTTCCGGACCCCTTTTAAGCCGGCAGCACTGCCCCGACGCTCCCGAGGTGCAGCTCTTTTACTCACACGGGGCAGCGGCCACTCCTGCTGCAGTACCTTTACAATATTTCTTAGACCATTGTCAATATTTTATTCCGCTCACACTTCCCAGCCTTTCCCGTGCCGCTCTTTTTAACCAGCAGCGCTGCCCCGACGCTCCCGCGGTGCAGCTCTTTTAGTGATGCGGGGCAGCGGCCACTCCTGCTGCTGTACCTGTATTGTACCTCGTTTACCATGCTCAGCATTTCATTCCCTTTACACCTCTCAGCCTTTCCCGTGCCGCTCTGTTTAACCAGCAGCCCTGCCCCGACGCTCCCACGGTGCAGCTCTTTTAGTCACACGGGGCAGCGGCCACACCTGCTGCTGTACCTTTATTGTACCTCGTTTACCATGCTCAGCATTTTATTCCCTTTACACCTCTCACGCTTTCCGGACCCCTTTTTAACCAGCAGAGCTGCCCCGATGGTCCCGCGGTGCAGCTCTTTTAGTGATGCGGGGCAGCGGCCACTCCTGCTGCAGTACCTTTACAATATTTCTTAGACCATTGTCAATATTTTATTGCGCTCACACTTCCCAGCCTTTCCCATACTGCTCTGTTTAACCAGCAGCGCTGCCCCGACGCTCCCGCGGTGCAGCTCTTTTAGTGACACGGGGCAGCAGCCACTCCTGCTGCAGTACTTTTAAAGGATTTTCGACCATTTTATTTTATACCCTTCACAGATGCGACCTTTGCCGTGACACCTTTGAAGCAGCACCCCTGCCCCACGTGCGCCGCGGTGCAGCTCATTTTATCCTGAGGAAGTGGCTACTCCTGCTGCGGTGTTGTTGTTATTTCTCAGACCTTTCTCTATATTTTATTTCCCTCACCCCTCCAGTCCTTTTACGTGCCGCACGTTTACCGTCAGCACCACCCCAAAGGTGCCGCGGTGCAGCTGTTTTAGTGAACCCACGCAGCGGCCACAACTGCTGCTGTACCTTTTGAGTATTTCTTAGACCATTCTCAATATTTTATTGCGCTCACACTTCCCAGCCTTTCCGTGCTGCTCTGTTTAACCAGCAGCGCTGCCCCGACGCTCCCGAGGTGCAGCTCTTTTAGTGATGCGGGGCAGCGGCCACTCCTGCTGCTATACCTTTTCAATATTTCTTAGACCATTGTCAATATTTTATTGCGCTCACACTTCCCAGCCTTTCCCATGCTGCTCTGTTTAACCAGCAGCGCTGCCCCGACGCTCCCGAGGTGCAGCTCTTTTAGTGATGCGGGGCAGCGGCCACACCTGCTGCACTACCTTTATTGTACCTCGTTTACCATGCTCAGCATTTTATTCCCTTTACACCTCTCACGCTTTCCGGACCCCTTTTTAACCAGCAGCACTGCCCCGACGCTCCCGCGGTGCAGCTCTTTTAGTCACAGGGGGCAGCGGCCACACCTGCTGCAGTACCTTTATTGTACCTCTTTTACCATGCTCAGCATTTCATTCCCTTTACACCTCTCACGCTTTCCCGTGCCGCTCTTTTTAACCAGCAGCGCTGCCCCGACGCTCCCGCGGTGCAGCTCTTTTAGTCACACGGGGCAGCGGCCACTCCTGCTGCTGTACCTTTATTGTACCTCGTTTACAATGCTCAGCATTTTATTCCCTTTACACCTCTCAGCCTTTCCCGTGCCGCTCTTTTTAACCAGCAGCGCTGCCCCGACGCTCCCGCGGTGCAGCTCTTTTAGTCACACGGGGCAGCGGCCACACCTGCTGCTGTACCTTTATTGTACCTCGTTTACCATGCTCAGCATTTCATTCCCTTTACACCTCTCACGCTTTCCGGACCCCTTTTTAACCAGCAGCGCTGCCCCGACCGTCCCGCGGTGCAGCTCTTTTAGTCACACGGGGCAGCGGCCACTCCTGCTGCAGTACCTTTACAATATTTCTTAGACCATTGTCAATATTTTATTGCGCTCACACTTCCCAGCCTTTCCCGTGCCGCTCTTTTTAACCAGCAGCGCTGCCCCGACGCTCCCGCGGTGCAGCTCTTTTAGTGATGCGGGGCAGCGGCCACTCCTGCTGCAGTACCTTTATTGTACCTCGTTTACCATGCTCAGCATTTTATTCCCTTTACACCTCTCAGCCTTTCCCGTGCCGCTCTTTTTAACCAGCAGCCCTGCCCCGACGCTCCCGCGGTGCAGCTCTTTTAGTCACACGGGGCAGCGGCCACACCTGCTGCTGTACCTTTATTGTACCTCGTTTACCATGCTCAGCATTTTATTCCCTTTACACCTCTCACGCTTTCCGGACCCCTTTTTAACCAGCAGCGCTGCCCCGACCGTCCCGCGGTGCAGCTCTTTTAGTGATGCGGGGCAGCGGCCACTCCTGCAGCAGTATCTTTATTGTACCTCTTTTACCATGCTCAGCATTTCATTCCCTTTACACCTCTCACGCTTTCCGGACCCCTTTTAAGCCGGCAGCACTGCCCCGACGCTCCCGCGGTGCAGCTCTTTTAGTGATGCGGGGCAGCGGCCACTCCTGCAGCAGTATCTTTATTGTACCTCGTTTACCATGCTCAGCATTTCATTCCCTTTACACCTCTCAGCCTTTCCCGTGCCGCTCTTTTTAACCAGCAGCGCTGCCCCGACGCTCCCGCGGTGCAGCTCCCTTAGTGACACGGGGCAGGGGCCGAGAGCCCTCTAGGTGCGGCTCCTCTATAGCACTTTACCGTTTTCTATTTTATTTCATTGGCACCTCGCGCGTTGCGCCGGGCGCCTCATTCGGGGACATGCGCCGGCTCCCACAGCGCCCCGCCCGCCGCCGCTCCCCGGGGGCCTCCCCGCTGCTCTCGGGAGATCGCACACCGCACGCGGCCCAAGCCCCGTCTCGCCGACGGCACTCACCACCCGCCGCCCGCCGCCGCGTTCTCCCGCTCCCTACCGGCACGAAGCGGCGCTGCCGATGACGGAGCCGATGCGCGGCTGCCACGCCGCTCTCTCCGCGCCTCAGGGCCGGCGCCTTCGGCCGCACAGGGCGGCGTCCCCGCATCCGGGCCAGCCCGCGGAGCTCCTGCCGCCGCCGCCGCCGCCCCCCGACTGAGGGGCCGCGACGCCGGCGCCCCCTTTTATACTCCGCACCCCCTTTTCCCGCCACTGCCGCGGTGGGCTCCCCCCGCCTCAAAATCGCCCAGAAGCGCCCGAGGCGGGAACGGCGCAGCCCCACCGGCGCCTCGGAGAAGCTCTTCTAGTGACAAGGAGCAGCGGCCACACCTGCTGCAGTACCTTTATTGTACCTCTTTTACCATGCTCAGCATTTTATTCCCTTTACACCTCTCACGCTTTCCGGACCCCTTTTTAACCAGCAGCGCTGCCCCGACGCTCCCGCGGTGCAGCGCTTTTAGTGATGCGGGGCAGCGGCCACTCCTGCAGCAGTATCTTTATTGTACCTCTTTTACCATGCTCAGCATTTCATTCCCTTTACACCTCTCACGCTTTCCGCACCCCTTTTTAACCAGCAGCGCTTCCCCGACCGTCCCGCGGTGCAGCTCTTTTAGTGATGCGGGGCAGCGGCCACTCCTGCTGCAGTACCTTTACAATATTTCTTAGACCATTGTGAATATTTTATTCCGCTCACACTTCCCAGCCTTTCCGTGCTGCTCATTTTAACCAGCAGCGCTGCCCCGACGCTCCCGCAGTGCAGCTCTTTTAGTGATGCGGAGCAGCGGCCACACCTGCTGCTGTACCTTTATTGTACCTCGTTTACCATGCTCAGCATTTTATTCCCTTTACACCTCTCACGCTTTCCGGACCCCTTTTTAACCAGCAGCGCTGCCCCGACGCTCCCGAGATGCAGCTCTTTTAGTGATGCGGGGCAGCGGCCACTCCTGCTGCTATACCTTTTCAATATTTCTTAGACCATTGTCAATATTTTATTGCGCTCACACTTCCCAGCCTTTCCCATGCTGCTCTGTTTAACCAGCAGCGCTGCCCCGACGCTCCCGAGGTGCAGCTCTTTTAGTGATGCGGGGCAGCGGCCACACCTGCTGCACTACCTTTATTGTACCTCGTTTACCATGCTCAGCATTTTATTCCCTTTACACCTCTCACGCTTTCCGGACCCCTTTTTAACCAGCAGCACTGCCCCGACCGTCCCGCGGTGCAGCTCTTTTAGTGATGCGGGGCAGCGGCCACACCTGCTGCAGTACCTTTATTGTACCTCTTTTACCATGCTCAGCATTTCATTCCCTTTACACCTCTCACGCTTTCCCGTGCCGCTCTTTTTAACCAGCAGCGCTGCCCCGACGCTCCCGCGGTGCAGCTCTTTTAGTCACACGGGGCAGCGGCCACTCCTGCTGCTGTACCTTTATTGTACCTCGTTTACAATGCTCAGCATTTTATTCCCTTTACACCTCTCAGCCTTTCCCGTGCCGCTCTTTTTAACCAGCAGCGCTGCCCCGACGCTCCCGCGGTGCAGCTCTTTTAGTCACACGGGGCAGCGGCCACACCTGCTGCTGTACCTTTACAATATTTCTTAGACCATTGTCAATATTTTATTGCGCTCACACTTCCCAGCCTTTCCCATACTGCTCTGTTTAACCAGCAGCGCTGCCCCGACGCTCCCGCGGTGCAGCTCTTTTAGTGACACGGGGCAGCAGCCACTCCTGCTGCAGTACTTTTAAAGGATTTTCGACCATTTTATTTTATACCCTTCACAGATGCGACCTTTGCCGTGACACCTTTGAAGCAGCACCCCTGCCCCAGGTGCGCCGCGGTGCAGCTCATTTTATCCTGAGGAAGTGGCTACTCCTGCTGCGGTGTTGTTGTTATTTCTCAGACCTTTCTCTATATTTTATTTCCCTCACACCTCCAGTCCTTTTACGTGCCGCACGTTTACCGTCAGCACCACCCCAAAGGTGCCGCGGTGCAGCTGTTTTAGTGAACCCACGCAGCGGCCACAACTGCTGCTGTACCTTTTGAGTATTTCTTAGACCATTCTCAATATTTTATTGCGCTCACACTTCCCAGCCTTTCCGTGCTGCTCTTTTTAACCAGCAGCGCTGCCCCGACGCTCCCGCGGTGCAGCTCTTTTAGTGATGCGGGGCAGCGGCCACTCCTGCAGCAGTATCTTTATTGTACCTCGTTTACCATGCTCAGCATTTCATTCCCTTTACACCTCTCAGCCTTTCCCGTGCCGCTCTTTTTAACCAGCAGCGCTGCCCCGACGCTCCCGAGGTGCAGCTCTTTTAGTCACATGGGGCAGCGGCCACTCCTGCTGCAGTACCTTTACAGTATTTCTTAAACCATTGTGAATATTTTATTGCGCTCACACTTCCCAGCCTTTCCCATGCTGCTCTTTTTAACCAGCAGCGCTGCCCCGACGCTCCCGAGGTGCAGCTCTTTTAGTGACGCGGAGCAGCGGCCACTCCTGCTGCAGTACCTTTACAATATTTCTTAGACCATTGTCAATATTTTATTCCGCTCACACTTCCCAGCCTTTCCCGTGCCGCTCTTTTTAACCAGCAGCGCTGCCCCGACGCTCCCGCGGTGCAGCTCTTTTAGTGATGCGGGGCAGCGGCCACTCCTGCTGCAGTACCTTTATTGTACCTCGTTTACCATGCTCAGCATTTTATTCCCTTTACACCTCTCAGCCTTTCCCGTGCCGCTCTTTTTAACCAGCAGCGCTGCCCCGACGCTCCCGCGGTGCAGCTCTTTTAGTCACACGGGGCAGCGGCCACACCTGCTGCTGTACCTTTATTGTACCTCGTTTACCATGCTCAGCATTTTATTCCCTTTACACCTCTCACGCTTTCCGGACCCCTTTTTAACGAGCAGCGCTGCCCCGACCGTCCCGCGGTGCAGCTCTTTTAGTGATGCGGGGCAGCGGTCACTCCTGCTGCAGTACCTTTACAATATTTCTTAGACCATTGTCAATACTTTATTGCGCTGACGTTTCCCAGCCTTTCCCGTGCCGCTCTTTTTAACCAGCAGCGCTGCCCCGACGCTCCCGCGGTGCAGCTCCCTTAGTGACACGGGGCAGGGGCCGAGAGCCCTCTAGGTGCGGCTCCTCTATAGCACTTTACCGTTTTCTATTTTATTTCATTGGCACCTCGCGCGTTGCGCCGGGCGCCTCATTCGGGGACATGCGCCGGCTCCCACAGCGCCCCGCCCGCCGCCGCTCCCCGGGGGCCTCCCCGCTGCTCTCGGGAGATCGCACACCGCACGCGGCCCAAGCCCCGTCTCGCCGACGGCACTCACCACCCGCCGCCCGCCGCCGCGTTCTCCCGCTCCCTACCGGCACGAAGCGGCGCTGCCGATGACGGAGCCGATGCGCGGCTGCCACGCCGCTCTCTCCGCGCCTCAGGGCCGGCGCCTTCGGCCGCACAGGGCGGCGTCCCCGCATCCGGGCCAGCCCGCGGAGCTCCTGCCGCCGCCGCCGCCGCCCCCCGACTGAGGGGCCGCGACGCCGGCGCCCCCTTTTATACTCCGCACCCCCTTTTCCCGCCACTGCCGCGGTGGGCTCCCCCCGCCTCAAAATCGCCCAGAAGCGCCCGAGGCGGGAACGGCGCAGCCCCACCGGCGCCTCGGAGAAGCTCTTCTAGTGACAAGGAGCAGCGGCCACCCCTCCTGCAGTACCTTTATTGTACCTCGTTTACCATGCTCAGCATTTCATTCCCTTTACACCTCTCACGCTTTCCGGACCCCTTTTTAACCAGCAGCGCTGCCCCGACGCTCCCGCGGTGCAGCTCTTTTAGTGATGCGGGGCAGCGGCCACTCCTGCAGCAGTATCTTTATTGTACCTCTTTTACCATGCTCAGCATTTCATTCCCTTTACACCTCTCACGCTTTCCGGACCCCTTTTAAGCCGGCAGCACTGCCCCGACGCTCCCGAGGTGCAGCTCTTTTAGTCACACGGGGCAGCGGCCACTCCTGCTGCAGTACCTTTACAATATTTCTTAGACCATTGTCAATATTTTATTCCGCTCACACTTCCCAGCCTTTCCCGTGCCGCTCTTTTTAACCAGCAGCGCTGCCCCGACGCTCCCGCGGTGCAGCTCTTTTAGTGATGCGGGGCAGCGGCCACTCCTGCTGCTGTACCTGTATTGTACCTCGTTTACCATGCTCAGCATTTCATTCCCTTTACACCTCTCAGCCTTTCCCGTGCCGCTCTGTTTAACCAGCAGCCCTGCCCCGACGCTCCCACGGTGCAGCTCTTTTAGTCACACGGGGCAGCGGCCACACCTGCTGCTGTACCTTTATTGTACCTCGTTTACCATGCTCAGCATTTTATTCCCTTTACACCTCTCACGCTTTCCGGACCCCTTTTTAACCAGCAGAGCTGCCCCGATGGTCCCGCGGTGCAGCTCTTTTAGTGATGCGGGGCAGCGGCCACTCCTGCTGCAGTACCTTTACAATATTTCTTAGACCATTGTCAATATTTTATTGCGCTCACACTTCCCAGCCTTTCCCATACTGCTCTGTTTAACCAGCAGCGCTGCCCCGACGCTCCCGCGGTGCAGCTCTTTTAGTGACACGGGGCAGCAGCCACTCCTGCTGCAGTACTTTTAAAGGATTTTCGACCATTTTATTTTATACCCTTCACAGATGCGACCTTTGCCGTGACACCTTTGAAGCAGCACCCCTGCCCCACGTGCGCCGCGGTGCAGCTCATTTTATCCTGAGGAAGTGGCTACTCCTGCTGCGGTGTTGTTGTTATTTCTCAGACCTTTCTCTATATTTTATTTCCCTCACCCCTCCAGTCCTTTTACGTGCCGCACGTTTACCGTCAGCACCACCCCAAAGGTGCCGCGGTGCAGCTGTTTTAGTGAACCCACGCAGCGGCCACAACTGCTGCTGTACATTTTGAGTATTTCTTAGACCATTCTCAATATTTTATTGCGCTCACACTTCCCAGCCTTTCCGTGCTGCTCTTTTTAACCAGCAGCGCTGCCCCGACGCTCCCGCGGTGCAGCTCTTTTAGTGATGCGGGGCAGCGGCCACTCCTGCAGCAGTATCTTTATTGTACCTCGTTTACCATGCTCAGCATTTCATTCCCTTTACACCTCTCAGCCTTTCCCGTGCCGCTCTTTTTAACCAGCAGCGCTGCCCCGACGCTCCCGCGGTGCAGCTCTTTTAGTGACACGTGGCAGCGGCCACACCTGCTGCAGTACCTTTATTGTACCTCGTTTACCATGCTCAGCATTTTATTCCCTTTACACCTCTCACGCTTTCCGGACCCCTTTTTAACCAGCAGCGCTGCCCCGACCGTCCCGCGGTGCAGCTCTTTTAGTGATGCGGGGCAGCGGTCACTCCTGCTGCAGTACCTTTACAATATTTCTTAGAGCATTGTCAATAATTTATTGCGCTGACGTTTCCCAGCCTTTCCCGTGCCGCTCTTTTTAACCAGCAGCGCTGCCCCGACGCTCCCGCGGTGCAGCGCTTTTAGTGATGCGGGGCAGCGGCCACTCCTGCAGCAGTATCTTTATTGTACCTCTTTTACCATGCTCAGCATTTCATTCCCTTTACACCTCTCACGCTTTCCGGACCCCTTTTAAGCCGGCAGCACTGCCCCGACGCTCCCGCGGTGCAGCTCTTTTAGTGATGCGGGGCAGCGGCCACACCTGCTGCTGTACCTTTATTGTACCTCGTTTACCATGCTCAGCATTTCATTCCCTTTACACCTCTCACGCTTTCCGGACCCCTTTTTAACCAGCAGCGCTGCCCCGACCGTCCCGCGGTGCAGCTCTTATAGTGATGCGGAGCAGCGGGCACTCCTGCTGCTGTACCTTTATTGTACCTCGTTTACCATGCTCACCATTTCATTCCCTTTACACCTCTCACGCTTTCCGGACCCCTTTTTAACCAGCAGCGCTGCCCCGACGCTCCCGCGGTGCAGCTCTTTTAGTGACACGGGGCAGCGGCCACACCTGCTGCAGTACCTTTATTGTACCTCGTTTACCATGCTCAGCATTTTATTCCCTTTACACCTCTCAGCCTTTCCCGTGCCGCTCTTTTTAACCAGCAGCGCTGCCCCGACGCTCCCGCGGTGCAGCTCTTTTAGTGACACGGGGCAGCGGCCACACCTGCTGCTGTACCTTTATTGTACCTCGTTTACCATGCTCAGCATTTTATTCCCTTTACACCTCTCAGCCTTTCCCGTGCCGCTCTTTTTAACCAGCAGCGCTGCCCCGACGCTCCCGAGATGCAGCTCTTTTAGTGATGCGGGGCAGCGGCCACTCCTGCTGCTATACCTTTTCAATATTTCTTAGACCATTGTCAATATTTTATTGCGCTCACACTTCCCAGCCTTTCCCATGCTGCTCTGTTTAACCAGCAGCGCTGCCCCGACGCTCCCGAGGTGCAGCTCTTTTAGTGATGCGGGGCAGCGGCCACACCTGCTGCAGTACCTTTATTGTACCTCGTTTACCATGCTCAGCATTTTATTCCCTTTACACCTCTCACGCTTTCCGGACCCCTTTTTAACCAGCAGCACTGCCCCGACGCTCCCGCGGTGCAGCTCTTTTAGTCACACGGGGCAGCGGCCACACCTGCTGCAGTACCTTTATTGTACCTCTTTTACCATGCTCAGCATTTCATTCCCTTTACACCTCTCACGCTTTCCCGTGCCGCTCTTTTTAACCAGCAGCGCTGCCCCGACGCTCCCGCGGTGCAGCTCTTTTAGTGATGCGGGGCAGCGGCCACACCTGCTGCAGTACCTTTATTGTACCTCTTTTACCATGCTCAGCATTTCATTCCCTTTACACCTCTCACGCTTTCCCGTGCCGCTCTTTTTAGCCAGCAGCGCTGCCCCGACGGTTCCGCGGTGCAGCTCTTTTAGTGATGCGGGGCAGCGGCCACTCCTGCAGCAGTATCTTTATTGTACCTCTTTTATCATGCTCAGCATTTCATTCCCTTTACACCTCTCACGCTTTCCGGACCCCTTTTTAACCAGCAGCGCTGCCCCGACGCTCCCGCGGTGCAGCTCTTTTAGTGATGCGGGGCAGCGGCCACTCCTGCTGCAGTACCTTTACAATATTTCTTAGACCATTGTCAATACTTTATTGCGCTGACGTTTCCCAGCCTTTCCCGTGCTGCTCTGTTTAACCAGCAGCGCTGCCCCGACGCTCCCGCGGTGCAGCTCCCTTAGTGACACGGGGCAGGGGCCGAGAGCCCTCTAGGTGCGGCTCCTCTATAGCACTTTACCGTTTTCTATTTTATTTCATTGGCACCTCGCGCGTTGCGCCGGGCGCCTCATTCGGGGACATGCGCCGGCTCCCACAGCGCCCCGCCCGCCGCCGCTCCCCGGGGGCCTCCCCGCTGCTCTCGGGAGATCGCACACCGCACGCGGCCCAAGCCCCGTCTCGCCGACGGCACTCACCACCCGCCGCCCGCCGCCGCGTTCTCCCGCTCCCTACCGGCACGAAGCGGCGCTGCCGATGACGGAGCCGATGCGCGGCTGCCACGCCGCTCTCTCCGCGCCTCAGGGCCGGCGCCTTCGGCCGCACAGGGCGGCGTCCCCGCATCCGGGCCAGCCCGCGGAGCTCCTGCCGCCGCCGCCGCCGCCCCCCGACTGAGGGGCCGCGACGCCGGCGCCCCCTTTTATACTCCGCACCCCCTTTTCCCGCCACTGCCGCGGTGGGCTCCCCCGCCTCAAAACCGCCCAGAAGCGCCCGAGGCGGGAACGGCGCAGCCCCACCGGCGCCTCGGAGAAGCTCTTCTAGTGACAAGGAGCAGCGGCCACCCCTCCTGCACAACCTTTATTGTACCTCTTTTACCATGCTCAGCATTTCATTCCCTTTACACCTCTCAGCCTTTCCCGTGCCGCTCTTTTTAACCAGCAGCGCTGCCCCGACGCTCCCGCGGTGCAGCTCTTTTAGTGATGCGGGGCAGCGGCCACACCTGCTGCTGTACCTTTATTGTACCTCTTTTACCATGCTCAGCATTTTATTCCCTTTACACCTCTCACGCTTTCCGGACCCCTTTTTAACCAGCAGCGCTGCCCCGACGCTCCCGCGGTGCAGCGCTTTTAGTGATGCGGGGCAGCGGCCACTCCTGCAGCAGTATCTTTATTGTACCTCTTTTACCATGCTCAGCATTTCATTCCCTTTACACCTCTCACGCTTTCCGGACCCCTTTTTAACCAGCAGCGCTTCCCCGACCGTCCCGCGGTGCAGCTCTTTTAGTGATGCGGGGCAGCGGCCACTCCTGCTGCAGTATCTTTATTGTACCTCTTTTACCATGCTCAGCATTTCATTCCCTTTACACCTCTCACGCTTTCCGGACCCCTTTTTAGCCAGCAGCGCTGCCCCGACCGTCCCGAGGTGCAGCTCTTTTAGTGATGCGGGGCAGCGGCCACACCTGCTGCAGTACCTTTATTGTACCTCGTTTACAATGCTCAGCATTTTATTCCCTTTACACCTCTCACGCTTTCCGGACCCCTTTTTAGCCAGCAGCGCTGCCCCGACGCTCCCGCGGTGCAGCTCTTTTAGTGACACGGGGCAGCAGCCACTCCTGCTGCAGTACTTTTAAAGGATTTTCGACCATTTTATTTTATACCCTTCACAGATGCGACCTTTGCCGTGACACCTTTGAAGCAGCACCCCTGCCCCACGTGCGCCGCGGTGCAGCTCATTTTATCCTGAGGAAGTGGCTACTCCTGCTGCGGTGTTGTTGTTATTTCTCAGACCTTTCTCTATATTTTATTTCCCTCACACCTCCAGTCCTTTTACGTGCCGCACGTTTACCGTCAGCACCACCCCAAAGGTGCCGCGGTGCAGCTGTTTTAGTGAACCCACGCAGCGGCCACAACTGCTGCTGTACCTTTTGAGTATTTCTTAGACCATTCTCAATATTTTATTGCGCTCACACTTCCCAGCCTTTCCGTGCTGCTCTGTTTAACCAGCAGCGCTGCCCCGACGCTCCCGCGGTGCAGCTCTTTTAGTGATGCGGGGCAGCGGCCACTCCTGCTGCTGTACCTTTATTGTACCTCGTTTACCATGCTCAGCATTTTATTCCCTTTACACCTCTCAGCCTTTCCCGTGCCGCTCTTTTTAACCAGCAGCGCTGCCCCGACGCTCCCGCGGTGCAGCTCTTTTAGTCACACGGGGCAGCGGCCACTCCTGCTGCAGTACCTTTATTGTACCTCGTTTACCATGCTCAGCATTTCATTCCCTTTACACCTCTCACGCTTTCCGGACCCCTTTTTAACCAGCAGCGCTGCCCCGACCGTCCCGCGGTGCAGCTCTTTTAGTGATGCGGGGCAGCGGCCACTCCTGCTGCAGTACCTTTACAATATTTCTTAGACCATTGTCAATACTTTATTGCGCTGACGTTTCCCAGCCTTTCCCGTGCCGCTCTTTTTAACCAGCAGCGCTGCCCCGACCGTCCCGCGGTGCAGCTCTTATAGTGATGCGGGGCAGCGGGCACTCCTGCTGCTGTACCTTTATTGTACCTCGTTTACCATGCTCACCATTTCATTCCCTTTACACCTCTCACGCTTTCCGGACCCCTTTTTAACCAGCAGCGCTGCCCCGACGCTCCCGCGGTGCAGCTCTTTTAGTGACACGGGGCAGCGGCCACACCTGCTGCAGTACCTTTATTGTACCTCGTTTACCATGCTCAGCATTTTATTCCCTTTACACCTCTCAGCCTTTCCCGTGCCGCTCTTTTTAACCAGCAGCGCTGCGCCGACGCTCCCGCGGTGCAGCTCTTTTAGTGACACGGGGCAGCGGCCACACCTGCTGCTGTACCTTTATTGTACCTCGTTTACCATGCTCAGCATTTTATTCCCTTTACACCTCTCAGCCTTTCCCGTGCCGCTCTTTTTAACCAGCAGCGCTGCCCCGACGCTCCCGAGATGCAGCTCTTTTAGTGATGCGGGGCAGCGGCCACTCCTGCTGCTATACCTTTTCAATATTTCTTAGACCATTGTCAATATTTTATTGCGCTCACACTTCCCAGCCTTTCCCATGCTGCTCTGTTTAACCAGCAGCGCTGCCCCGACGCTCCCGAGGTGCAGCTCTTTTAGTGATGCGGGGCAGCGGCCACACCTGCTGCACTACCTTTATTGTACCTCGTTTACCATGCTCAGCATTTCATTCCCTTTACACCTCTCACGCTTTCCGGACCCCTTTTTAACCAGCAGCACTGCCCCGACGCTCCCGCGGTGCAGCTCTTTTAGTCACACGGGGCAGCGGCCACACCTGCTGCAGTACCTTTATTGTACCTCTTTTACCATGCTCAGCATTTCATTCCCTTTACACCTCTCACGCTTTCCCGTGCCGCTCTTTTTAACCAGCAGCGCTGCCCCGACGCTCCCGCGGTGCAGCTCTTTTAGTCACACGGGGCAGCGGCCACACCTGCTGCACTACCTTTATTGTACCTCTTTTACCATGCTCAGCATTTCATTCCCTTTACACTTCTCACGCTTTCCCGTGCCGCTCTTTTTAGCCAGCAGCGCTGCCCCGACGGTTCCGCGGTGCAGCTCTTTTAGTGATGCGGGGCAGCGGCCACTCCTGCAGCAGTATCTTTATTGTACCTCTTTTATCATGCTCAGCATTTCATTCCCTTTACACCTCTCACGCTTTCCGGACCCCTTTTTAACCAGCAGCGCTGCCCCGACGCTCCCGCGGTGCAGCTCTTTTAGTGATGCGGGGCAGCGGCCACTCCTGCTGCAGTACCTTTATTGTACCTCGTTTACCATGCTCAGCATTTTATTCCCTTTACACCTCTCACGCTTTCCGGACCCCTTTTTAACCAGCAGAGCTGCCCCGATGGTCCCGCGGTGCAGCTCTTTTAGTGATGCGGGGCAGCGGCCACTCCTGCTGCAGTACCTTTACAATATTTCTTAGACCATTGTCAATATTTTATTGCGCTCACACTTCCCAGCCTTTCCCATACTGCTCTGTTTAACCAGCAGCGCTGCCCCGACGCTCCCGCGGTGCAGCTCTTTTAGTGACACGGGGCAGCAGCCACTCCTGCTGCAGTACTTTTAAAGGATTTTCGACCATTTTATTTTATACCCTTCACAGATGCGACCTTTGCCGTGACACCTTTGAAGCAGCACCCCTGCCCCACGTGCGCCGCGGTGCAGCTCATTTTATCCTGAGGAAGTGGCTACTCCTGCTGCGGTGTTGTTGTTATTTCTCAGACCTTTCTCTATATTTTATTTCCCTCACACCTCCAGTCCTTTTACGTGCCGCACGTTTACCGTCAGCACCACCCCAAAGGTGCCGCGGTGCAGCTGTTTTAGTGAACCCACGCAGCGGCCACAACTGCTGCTGTACCTTTTGAGTATTTCTTAGACCATTCTCAATATTTTATTGCGCTCACACTTCCCAGCCTTTCCGTGCTGCTCTTTTTAACCAGCAGCGCTGCCCCGACGCTCCCGCGGTGCAGCTCTTTTAGTGATGCGGGGCAGCGGCCACTCCTGCTGCAGTATCTTTATTGTACCTCGTTTACCATGCTCAGCATTTCATTCCCTTTACACCTCTCAGCCTTTCCCGTGCCGCTCTTTTTAACCAGCAGCGCTGCCCCGACGCTCCCGCGGTGCAGCTCTTTTAGTGACACGTGGCAGCGGCCACACCTGCTGCAGTACCTTTATTGTACCTCTTTTACCATGCTCAGCATTTCATTCCCTTTACACCTCTCACGCTTTCCAGTGCCGCTCTTTTTAACCAGCAGCGCTGCCCCGACGGTCCCGCGGTGCAGCTCTTTTAGTGATGCGGAGCAGCGGCCACACCTGCTGCTGTACCTTTTTTGTACCTCGTTTACCATGCTCAGCATTTTATTCCCTTTACACCTCTCACGCTTTCCGGACCCCTTTTTAACCAGCAGCGCTGCCCCGACGCTCCCGCGGTGCAGCTCTTTTAGTGACGCGGAGCAGCGGCCACTCCTGCTGCAGTACCTTTACAATATTTCTTAGACCATTGTCAATATTTTATTCCGCTCACACTTCCCAGCCTTTCCCGTGCCGCTCTTTTTAACCAGCAGCGCTGCCCCGACGCTCCCGCGGTGCAGCTCTTTTAGTCACACGGGGCAGCGGCCACACCTGCTGCTGTACCTTTATTGTACCTCGTTTACCATGCTCAGCATTTTATTCCCTTGACACCTCTCACGCTTTCCGGACCCCTTTTTAACCAGCAGCGCTGCCCCGACGCTCCCGCGGTGCAGCGCTTTTAGTGATGCGGGGCAGCGGCCACTCCTGCAGCAGTATCTTTATTGTACCTCTTTTACCATGCTCAGCATTTCATTCCCTTTACACCTCTCACGCTTTCCGGACCCCTTTTTAACCAGCAGCGCTTCCCCGACCGTCCCGCGGTGCAGCTCTTTTAGTGATGCGGGGCAGCGGCCACTCCTGCTGCAGTACCTTTACAATATTTCTTAGACCATTGTCAATACTTTATTGCGCTGACGTTTCCCAGCCTTTCCCGTGCTGCTCTTTTTAACCAGCAGCGCTGCCCCGACGCTCCCGCGGTGCAGCTCTTTTAGTGATGCGGGGCAGCGGCCACTCCTGCTGCAGTATCTTTATTGTACCTCGTTTACCATGCTCAGCATTTCATTCCCTTTACACCTCTCAGCCTTTCCCGTGCCGCTCTTTTTAACCAGCAGCGCTGCCCCGACGCTCCCGCGGTGCAGCTCTTTTAGTGATGCGGGGCAGCGGCCACACCTGCTGCTGTACCTTTATTGTACCTCGTTTACCATGCTCAGCATTTCATTCCCTTTACACCTCTCAGCCTTTCCCGTGCCGCTCTTTTTAACCAGCAGCGCTGCCCCGACGCTCCCGCGGTGCAGCTCTTTTAGTGATGCGGGGCAGCGGCCACACCTGCTGCACTACCTTTATTGTACCTCGTTTACCATGCTCAGCATTTCATTCCCTTTACACCTCTCAAGCTTTCCGGACCCCTTTTTAACCAGCAGCGCTGCCCCGACGCTCCCGCGGTGCAGCTCTTTTAGTGATGCGGGGCAGCGGCCACTCCTGCTGCAGTATCTTTATTGTACCTCTTTTACCATGCTCAGCATCTCATTCCCTTTACACCTCTCACGCTTTCCGGACCCCTTTTTAGCCAGCAGCGCTGCCCCGACCGTCCCGCGGTGCAGCTCTTTTAGTGACGCGGGGCAGCGGCCACACCTGCTGCAGTACCTTTATTGTACCTCGTTTACAATGCTCAGCATTTTATTCCCTTTACACCTCTCAGCCTTTCCCGTGCCGCTCTTTTTAACCAGCAGCGCTGCCCCGACGCTCCCGAGGTGCAGCTCTTTTAGTCACATGGGGCAGCGGCCACTCCTGCTGCAGTACCTTTACAGTATTTCTTAAACCATTGTGAATATTTTATTGCGCTCACACTTCCCAGCCTTTCCCATGCTGCTCTTTTTAACCAGCAGCGCTGCCCCGACGCTCCCGAGGTGCAGCTCTTTTAGTGACGCGGAGCAGCGGCCACTCCTGCTGCAGTACCTTTACAATATTTCTTAGACCATTGTGAATATTTTATTCCGCTCACACTTCCCAGCCTTTCCCGTGCCGCTCTTTTTAACCAGCAGCGCTGCCCCGACGCTCCCGCGGTGCAGCTCTTTTAGTGATGCGGGGCAGCGGCCACTCCTGCTGCAGTACCTTTATTGTACCTCGTTTACCATGCTCAGCATTTCATTCCCTTTACACCTCTCAGCCTTTCCCGTGCCGCTCTGTTTAACCAGCAGCCCTGCCCCGACGCTCCCGCGGTGCAGCTCTTTTAGTCACACGGGGCAGCGGCCACACCTGCTGCTGTACCTTTATTGTACCTCGTTTACCATGCTCAGCATTTTATTCCCTTTACACCTCTCACGCTTTCCGGACCCCTTTTTAACCAGCAGCGCTTCCCCGACCGTCCCGCGGTGCAGCTCTTTTAGTGATGCGGGGCAGCGGTCACTCCTGCTGCAGTACCTTTACAATATTTCTTAGACCATTGTCAATACTTTATTGCGCTGACGTTTCCCAGCCTTTCCCGTGCCGCTCTTTTTAACCAGCAGCGCTGCCCCGACGCTCCCGCGGTGCAGCTCCCTTAGTGACACGGGGCAGGGGCCGAGAGCCCTCTAGGTGCGGCTCCTCTATAGCACTTTACCGTTTTCTATTTTATTTCATTGGCACCTCGCGCGTTGCGCCGGGCGCCTCATTCGGGGACATGCGCCGGCTCCCACAGCGCCCCGCCCGCCGCCGCTCCCCGGGGGCCTCCCCGCTGCTCTCGGGAGATCGCACACCGCACGCGGCCCAAGCCCCGTCTCGCCGACGGCACTCACCACCCGCCGCCCGCCGCCGCGTTCTCCCGCTCCCTACCGGCACGAAGCGGCGCTGCCGATGACGGAGCCGATGCGCGGCTGCCACGCCGCTCTCTCCGCGCCTCAGGGCCGGCGCCTTCGGCCGCACAGGGCGGCGTCCCCGCATCCGGGCCAGCCCGCGGAGCTCCTGCCGCCGCCGCCGCCGCCCCCCGACTGAGGGGCCGCGACGCCGGCGCCCCCTTTTATACTCCGCACCCCCTTTTCCCGCCACTGCCGCGGTGGGCTCCCCCCGCCTCAAAATCGCCCAGAAGCGCCCGAGGCGGGAACGGCGCAGCCCCACCGGCGCCTCGGAGAAGCTCTTCTAGTGACAAGGAGCAGCGGCCACTCCTGCTGCAGTACCTTTATTGTACCTCTTTTACCATGCTCAGCATTTCATTCCCTTTACACCTCTCAGCCTTTCCTGTGCCGCTCTTTTTAACCAGCAGCGCTGCCCCGACGCTCCCGCGGTGCAGCTCTTTTAGTGATGCGGAGCAGCGGCCACACCTGCTGCTGTACCTTTATTGTACCTCGTTTACCATGCTCAGCATTTTATTCCCTTTACACCTCTCACGCTTTCCGGACCCCTTTTTAACCAGCAGCGCTGCCCCGACGCTCCCGCGGTGCAGCTCTTTTAGTGATGCGGGGCAGCGGCCACTCCTGCTGCAGTACCTTTACAATATTTCTTAGACCATTGTCAATATTTTATTCCGCTCACACTTCCCAGCCTTTCCCGTGCCGCTCTTTTTAACCAGCAGCGCTGCCCCGACGCTCCCGCGGTGCAGCTCTTTTAGTGATGCGGGGCAGCGGCCACTCCTGCTGCTGTACCTGTATTGTACCTCGTTTACCATGCTCAGCATTTCATTCCCTTTACACCTCTCAGCCTTTCCCGTGCCGCTCTGTTTAACCAGCAGCCCTGCCCCGACGCTCCCGCGGTGCAGCTCTTTTAGTCACACGGGGCAGCGGCCACACCTGCTGCTGTACCTTTATTGTACCTCGTTTACCATGCTCAGCATTTTATTCCCTTTACACCTCTCACGCTTTCCGGACCCCTTTTTAACCAGCAGAGCTGCCCCGACGGTCCCGCCGTGCAGCTCTTTTAGTGATGCGGGGCAGCGGCCACTCCTGCTGCAGTACCTTTACAATATTTCTTAGACCATTGTCAATATTTTATTCCGCTCACACTTCCCAGCCTTTCCCATACTGCTCTGTTTAACCAGCAGCGCTGCCCCGACGCTCCCGCGGTGCAGCTCTTTTAGTGACACGGGGCAGCAGCCACTCCTGCTGCAGTACTTTTAAAGGATTTTCGACCATTTTATTTTATACCCTTCACAGATGCGACCTTTGCCGTGACACCTTTGAAGCAGCACCCCTGCCCCAGGTGCGCCGCGGTGCAGCTCATTTTATCCTGAGGAAGTGGCTACTCCTGCTGCGGTGTTGTTGTTATTTCTCAGACCTTTCTCTATATTTTATTTCCCTCACACCTCCAGTCCTTTTACGTGCCGCACGTTTACCGTCAGCACCACCCCAAAGGTGCCGCGGTGCAGCTGTTTTAGTGAACCCACGCAGCGGCCACAACTGCTGCTGTACCTTTTGAGTATTTCTTAGACCATTGTCAATATTTTATTGCGCTCACACTTCCCAGCCTTTCCGTGCTGCTCTTTTTAACCAGCAGCGCTGCCCCGACGCTCCCGCGGTGCAGCTCTTTTAGTGACACGGGGCAGCGGCCACACCTGCTGCTGTACCTTTATTGTACCTCGTTTACCATGCTCAGCATTTCATTCCCTTTACACCTCTCACGCTTTCCGGACCCCTTTTTAACCAGCAGCGCTGCCCCGACGCTCCCGCGGTGCAGCGCTTTTAGTGATGCGGGGCAGCGGCCACTCCTGCAGCAGTATCTTTATTGTACCTCTTTTACCATGCTCAGCATTTCATTCCCTTTACACCTCTCAGCCTTTCCTGTGCCGCTCTTTTTAACCAGCAGCGCTGCCCCGACGCTCCCGCGGTGCAGCTCTTTTAGTGATGCGGAGCAGCGGCCACACCTGCTGCTGTACCTTTTTTGTACCTCGTTTACCATGCTCAGCATTTTATTCCCTTTACACCTCTCACGCTTTCCGGACCCCTTTTTAACCAGCAGCGCTGCCCCGACGCTCCCGCGGTGCAGCTCTTTTAGTGATGCGGGGCAGCGGCCACTCCTGCTGCAGTACCTTTACAATATTTCTTAGACCATTGTCAATATTTTATTCCGCTCACACTTCCCAGCCTTTCCCGTGCCGCTCTTTTTAACCAGCAGCGCTGCCCCGACGCTCCCGCGGTGCAGCTCTTTTAGTGATGCGGGGCAGCGGCCACTCCTGCTGCTGTACCTGTATTGTACCTCGTTTACCATGCTCAGCATTTCATTCCCTTTACACCTCTCAGCCTTTCCCGTGCCGCTCTGTTTAACCAGCAGCCCTGCCCCGACGCTCCCGCGGTGCAGCTCTTTTAGTCACACGGGGCAGCGGCCACACCTGCTGCTGTACCTTTATTGTACCTCGTTTACCATGCTCAGCATTTTATTCCCTTTACACCTCTCACGCTTTCCGGACCCCTTTTTAACCAGCAGAGCTGCCCCGACGGTCCCGCCGTGCAGCTCTTTTAGTGATGCGGGGCAGCGGCCACTCCTGCTGCAGTACCTTTACAATATTTCTTAGACCATTGTCAATATTTTATTCCGCTCACACTTCCCAGCCTTTCCCATACTGCTCTGTTTAACCAGCAGCGCTGCCCCGACGCTCCCGCGGTGCAGCTCTTTTAGTGACACGGGGCAGCAGCCACTCCTGCTGCAGTACTTTTAAAGGATTTTCGACCATTTTATTTTATACCCTTCACAGATGCGACCTTTGCCGTGACACCTTTGAAGCAGCACCCCTGCCCCACGTGCGCCGCGGTGCAGCTCATTTTATCCTGAGGAAGTGGCTACTCCTGCTGCGGTGTTGTTGTTATTTCTCAGACCTTTCTCTATATTTTATTTCCCTCACACCTCCAGTCCTTTTACGTGCCGCACGTTTACCGTCAGCACCACCCCAAAGGTGCCGCGGTGCAGCTGTTTTAGTGAACCCACGCAGCGGCCACAACTGCTGCTGTACCTTTTGAGTATTTCTTAGACCATTCTCAATATTTTATTGCGCTCACACTTCCCAGCCTTTCCGTGCTGCTCTTTTTAACCAGCAGCGCTGCCCCGACGCTCCCGCGGTGCAGCTCTTTTAGTGACACGGGGCAGCGGCCACACCTGCTGCTGTACCTTTATTGTACCTCGTTTACCATGCTCAGCATTTCATTCCCTTTACACCTCTCACGCTTTCCGGACCCCTTTTTAACCAGCAGCGCTTCCCCGACCGTCCCGCGGTGCAGCTCTTTTAGTGATGCGGGGCAGCGGCCACTCCTGCTGCAGTACCTTTACAATATTTCATAGACCATTGTGAATATTTTATTCCGCTCACACTTGCCAGCCTTTCCGTGCTGCTCTTTTTAACCAGCAGCGCTGCCCCGACCGTCCCGCGGTGCAGCTCTTTTAGTGATGCGGGGCAGCGGCCACTCCTGCTGCTGTACCTTTATTGTACCTCGTTTACCATGCTCAGCATTTCATTCCCTTTACACCTCTCACGCTTTCCGGACCCCTTTTTAACCAGCAGCGCTTCCCCGACCGTCCCGCGGTGCAGCTCTTTTAGTGATGCGGGGCAGCGGCCACTCCTGCTGCAGTACCTTTACAATATTTCTTAGACCATTGTGAATATTTTATTCCGCTCACACTTCCCAGCCTTTCCGTGCTGCTCTTTTTAACCAGCAGCGCTGCCCCGACGCTCCCGCGGTGCAGCTCTTTTAGTGATGCGGGGCAGCGGCCACTCCTGCTGCAGTATCTTTATTGTACCTCTTTTACCATGCTCAGCATTTCATTCCCTTTACACCTCTCACGCTTTCCAGTGCCGCTCTTTTTAACCAGCAGCGCTGCCCCGACGCTCCCGCAGTGCAGCTCTTTTAGTGATGCGTAGCAGCGGCCACTCCTGCTGCAGTACCTTTATTGTACCTCGTTTACCATGCTCAGCATTTTATTCCCTTTACACCTCTCACGCTTTCCGGACCCCTTTTTAACCAGCAGCGCTGCCCCGACGCTCCCGAGATGCAGCTCTTTTAGTGATGCGGGGCAGCGGCCACTCCTGCTGCAGTATCTTTATTGTACCTCGTTTACCATGCTCAGCATTTCATTCCCTTTACACCTCTCAGCCTTTCCCGTGCCGCTCTTTTTAACCAGCAGCACTGCCCCGACGCTCCCGCGGTGCAGCTCTTTTAGTGATGCGGGGCAGCGGCCACACCTGCTGCAGTACCTTTATTGTACCTCGTTTACCATGCTCAGCATTTCATTCCCTTTACACCTCTCAGCCTTTCCCGTGCCGCTCTTTTTAACCAGCAGCGCTGCCCCGACGCTCCCGCGGTGCAGCTCTTTTAGTGATGCGGGGCAGCGGCCACACCTGCTGCACTACCTTTATTGTACCTCGTTTACCATGCTCAGCATTTTATTCCCTTTACACCTCTCAAGCTTTCCGGACCCCTTTTTAACCAGCAGCGCTGCCCCGACGCTCCCGCGGTGCAGCTCTTTTAGTGATGCGGGGCAGCGGCCACTCCTGCTGCAGTATCTTTATTGTACCTCTTTTACCATGCTCAGCATTTCATTCCCTTTACACCTCTCACGCTTTCCGGACCCCTTTTTAACCAGCAGCGCTGCCCCGACCGTCCCGCGGTGCAGCTCTTTTAGTGACACGGGGCAGCGGCCACACCTGCTGCAGTACCTTTATTGTACCTCGTTTACAATGCTCAGCATTTTATTCCCTTTACACCTCTCAGCCTTTCCCGTGCCGCTCTTTTTAACCAGCAGCGCTGCCCCGACGCTCCCGAGGTGCAGCTCTTTTAGTGACGCGGAGCAGCGGCCACTCCTGCTGCAGTACCTTTACAATATTTCTTAGACCATTGTCAATATTTTATTCCGCTCACACTTCCCAGCCTTTCCCGTGCCGCTCTTTTTAACCAGCAGCGCTGCCCCGACGCTCCCGCGGTGCAGCTCTTTTAGTGATGCGGGGCAGCGGCCACTCCTGCTGCAGTACCTTTATTGTACCTCGTTTACCATGCTCAGCATTTTATTCCCTTTACACCTCTCAGCCTTTCCCGTGCCGCTCTTTTTAACCAGCAGCGCTGCCCCGACGCTCCCGCGGTGCAGCTCTTTTAGTCACACGGGGCAGCGGCCACACCTGCTGCTGTACCTTTATTGTACCTCGTTTACCATGCTCAGCATTTTATTCCCTTTACACCTCTCACGCTTTCCGGACCCCTTTTTAACCAGCAGCGCTGCCCCGACCGTCCCGCGGTGCAGCTCTTTTAGTGATGCGGGGCAGCGGTCACTCCTGCTGCAGTACCTTTACAATATTTCTTAGACCATTGTCAATACTTTATTGCGCTGACGTTTCCCAGCCTTTCCCGTGCCGCTCTTTTTAACCAGCAGCGCTGCCCCGACGCTCCCGCGGTGCAGCTCCCTTAGTGACACGGGGCAGGGGCCGAGAGCCCTCTAGGTGCGGCTCCTCTATAGCACTTTACCGTTTTCTATTTTATTTCATTGGCACTTCGCGCGTTGCGCCGGGCGCCTCATTCGGGGACATGCGCCGGCTCCCACAGCGCCCCGCCCGCCGCCGCTCCCCGGGGGCCTCCCCGCTGCTCTCGGGAGATCGCACACCGCACGCGGCCCAAGCCCCGTCTCGCCGACGGCACTCACCACCCGCCGCCCGCCGCCGCGTTCTCCCGCTCCCTACCGGCACGAAGCGGCGCTGCCGATGACGGAGCCGATGCGCGGCTGCCACGCCGCTCTCTCCGCGCCTCAGGGCCGGCGCCTTCGGCCGCACAGGGCGGCGTCCCCGCATCCGGGCCAGCCCGCGGAGCTCCTGCCGCCGCCGCCGCCGCCCCCCGACTGAGGGGCCGCGACGCCGGCGCCCCCTTTTATACTCCGCACCCCCTTTTCCCGCCACTGCCGCGGTGGGCTCCCCCCGCCTCAAAATCGCCCAGAAGCGCCCGAGGCGGGAACGGCGCAGCCCCACCGGCGCCTCGGAGAAGCTCTTCTAGTGACAAGGAGCAGCGGCCACACCTGCTGCAGTACCTTTATTGTACCTCTTTTACCATGCTCAGCATTTTATTCCCTTTACACCTCTCACGCTTTCCGGACCCCTTTTTAACCAGCAGCGCTGCCCCGACGCTCCCGCGGTGCAGCGCTTTTAGTGATGCGGGGCAGCGGCCACTCCTGCAGCAGTATCTTTATTGTACCTCTTTTACCATGCTCAGCATTTCATTCCCTTTACACCTCTCACGCTTTCCGGACCCCTTTTTAACCAGCAGCGCTTCCCCGACCGTCCCGCGGTGCAGCTCTTTTAGTGATGCGGGGCAGCGGCCACTCCTGCTGCAGTACCTTTACAATATTTCTTAGACCATTGTGAATATTTTATTCCGCTCACACTTCCCAGCCTTTCCGTGCTGCTCTTTTTAACCAGCAGCGCTGCCCCGACGCTCCCGCGGTGCAGCTCTTTTAGTGATGCGGGGCAGAGGCCACACCTGCTGCAGTACCTTTATTGTACCTCGTTTACCATGCTCAGCATTTCATTCCCTTTACACCTCTCAGCCTTTCCCGTGCCGCTCTTTTTAACCAGCAGCGCTGCCCCGACGCTCCCGCGGTGCAGCTCTTTTAGTGATGCGGGGCAGCGGCCACTCCTGCAGCAGTATCTTTATTGTACCTCGTTTACCATGCTCAGCATTTCATTCCCTTTACACCTCTCAGCCTTTCCCGTGCCGCTCTTTTTAACCAGCAGCGCTGCCCCGACGCTCCCGCGGTGCAGCTCTTTTAGTGATGCGGGGCAGCGGCCACACCTGCTGCAGTACCTTTATTGTACCTCGTTTACCATGCTCAGCATTTCATTCCCTTTACACCTCTCAGCCTTTCCCGTGCCGCTCTTTTTAACCAGCAGCGCTGCCCCGACGCTCCCGCGGTGCAGCTCTTTTAGTGATGCGGGGCAGCGGCCACACCTGCTGCACTACCTTTATTGTACCTCGTTTACCATGCTCAGCATTTTATTCCCTTTACACCTCTCAAGCTTTCCGGACCCCTTTTTAACCAGCAGCGCTGCCCCGACGCTCCCGCGGTGCAGCTCTTTTAGTGATGCGGGGCAGCGGCCACTCCTGCTGCAGTATCTTTATTGTACCTCTTTTACCATGCTCAGCATTTCATTCCCTTTACACCTCTCACGCTTTCCGGACCCCTTTTTAGCCAGCAGCGCTGCCCCGACCGTCCCGCGGTGCAGCTCTTTTAGTGACACGGGGCAGCGGCCACACCTGCTGCAGTACCTTTATTGTACCTCGTTTACAATGCTCAGCATTTTATTCCCTTTACACCTCTCAGCCTTTCCCGTGCCGCTCTTTTTAACCAGCAGCGCTGCCCCGACGCTCCCGCGGTGCAGCTCTTTTAGTGATGCGGGGCAGCGGCCACTCCTGCTGCTGTACCTGTATTGTACCTCGTTTACCATGCTCAGCATTTCATTCCCTTTACACCTCTCAGCCTTTCCCGTGCCGCTCTGTTTAACCAGCAGCCCTGCCCCGACGCTCCCGCGGTGCAGCTCTTTTAGTCACACGGGGCAGCGGCCACACCTGCTGCTGTACCTTTATTGTACCTCGTTTACCATGCTCAGCATTTTATTCCCTTTACACCTCTCACGCTTTCCGGACCCCTTTTTAACCAGCAGAGCTGCCCCGACGGTCCCGCGGTGCAGCTCTTTTAGTGATGCGGGGCAGCGGCCACTCCTGCTGCAGTACCTTTACAATATTTCTTAGACCATTGTCAATACTTTATTGCGCTGACGTTTCCCAGCCTTTCCCGTGCTGCTCTGTTTAACCAGCAGCGCTGCCCCGACGCTCCCGCGGTGCAGCTCCCTTAGTGACACGGGGCAGGGGCCGAGAGCCCTCTAGGTGCGGCTCCTCTATAGCACTTTACCGTTTTCTATTTTATTTCATTGGCACCTCGCGCGTTGCGCCGGGCGCCTCATTCGGGGACATGCGCCGGCTCCCACAGCGCCCCGCCCGCCGCCGCTCCCCGGGGGCCTCCCCGCTGCTCTCGGGAGATCGCACACCGCACGCGGCCCAAGCCCCGTCTCGCCGACGGCACTCACCACCAGCCGCCCGCCGCCGCGTTCTCCCGCTCCCTACCGGCACGAAGCGGCGCTGCCGATGACGGAGCCGATGCGCGGCTGCCACGCCGCTCTCTCCGCGCCTCAGGGCCGGCGCCTTCGGCCGCACAGGGCGGCGTCCCCGCATCCGGGCCAGCCCGCGGAGCTCCTGCCGCCGCCGCCGCCGCCCCCCGACTGAGGGGCCGCGACGCCGGCGCCCCCTTTTATACTCCGCACCCCCTTTTCCCGCCACTGCCGCGGTGGGCTCCCCCCGCCTCAAAATCGCCCAGAAGCGCCCGAGGCGGGAACGGCGCAGCCCCACCGGCGCCTCGGAGAAGCTCTTCTAGTGACAAGGAGCAGCGGCCACTCCTGCTGCAGTACCTTTATTGTACCTCTTTTACCATGCTCAGCATTTCATTCCCTTTACACCTCTCACGCTTTCCGGACCCCTTTTTAACCAGCAGCGCTGCCCCGACGCTCCCGCGGTGCAGCTCTTTTAGTGATGCGGGGCAGCGGCCACTCCTGCAGCAGTATCTTTATTGTACCTCGTTTACCATGCTCAGCATTTCATTCCCTTTACACCTCTCAGCCTTTCCCGTGCCGCTCTTTTTAACCAGCAGCGCTGCCCCGACGCTCCCGCGGTGCAGCTCTTTTAGTGATGCGGGGCAGCGGCCACACCTGCTGCAGTACCTTTATTGTACCTCGTTTACCATGCTCAGAATTTCATTCCCTTTACACCTCTCAGCCTTTCCCGTGCCGCTCTTTTTAACCAGCAGCGCTGCCCCGACGCTCCCGCGGTGCAGCTCTTTTAGTGACGCGGGGCAGCGGCCACACCTGCTGCAGTACCTTTATTGTACCTCGTTTACAATGCTCAGCATTTTATTCCCTTTACACCTCTCAGCCTTTCCCGTGCCGCTCTTTTTAACCAGCAGCGCTGCCCCGACGCTCCCGAGGTGCAGCTCTTTTAGTCACATGGGGCAGCGGCCACTCCTGCTGCAGTACCTTTACAGTATTTCTTAAACCATTGTGAATATTTTATTCCGCTCACACTTCCCAGCCTTTCCCATGCTGCTCTTTTTAACCAGCAGCGCTGCCCCGACGCTCCCGAGGTGCAGCTCTTTTAGTGACGCGGAGCAGCGGCCACTCCTGCTGAAGTACCTTTACAATATTTCTTAGACCATTGTCAATATTTTATTCCGCTCACACTTCCCAGCCTTTCCCGTGCCGCTCTTTTTAACCAGCAGCGCTGCCCCGACGCTCCCGCGGTGCAGCTCTTTTAGTGATGCGGGGCAGCGGCCACTCCTGCTGCAGTACCTTTATTGTACCTCGTTTACCATGCTCAGCATTTTATTCCCTTTACACCTCTCAGCCTTTCCCGTGCCGCTCTTTTTAACCAGCAGCGCTGCCCCGACGCTCCCGCGGTGCAGCTCTTTTAGTCACACGGGGCAGCGGCCACACCTGCTGCTGTACCTTTATTGTACCTCGTTTACCATGCTCAGCATTTTATTCCCTTTACACCTCTCACGCTTTCCGGACCCCTTTTTAACCAGCAGCGCTGCCCCGACCGTCCCGCGGTGCAGCTCTTTTAGTGATGCGGGGCAGCGGTCACTCCTGCTGCAGTACCTTTACAATATTTCTTAGACCATTGTCAATACTTTATTGCGCTGACGTTTCCCAGCCTTTCCCGTGCCGCTCTTTTTAACCAGCAGCGCTGCCCCGACGCTCCCGCGGTGCAGCTCCCTTAGTGACACGGGGCAGGGGCCGAGAGCCCTCTAGGTGCGGCTCCTCTATAGCACTTTACCGTTTTCTATTTTATTTCATTGGCACCTCGCGCGTTGCGCCGGGCGCCTCATTCGGGGACATGCGCCGGCTCCCACAGCGCCCCGCCCGCCGCCGCTCCCCGGGGGCCTCCCCGCTGCTCTCGGGAGATCGCACACCGCACGCGGCCCAAGCCCCGTCTCGCCGACGGCACTCACCACCCGCCGCCCGCCGCCGCGTTCTCCCGCTCCCTACCGGCACGAAGCGGCGCTGCCGATGACGGAGCCGATGCGCGGCTGCCACGCCGCTCTCTCCGCGCCTCAGGGCCGGCGCCTTCGGCCGCACAGGGCGGCGTCCCCGCATCCGGGCCAGCCCGCGGAGCTCCTGCCGCCGCCGCCGCCGCCCCCCGACTGAGGGGCCGCGACGCCGGCGCCCCCTTTTATACTCCGCACCCCCTTTTCCCGCCACTGCCGCGGTGGGCTCCCCCCGCCTCAAAATCGCCCAGAAGCGCCCGAGGCGGGAACGGCGCAGCCCCACCGGCGCCTCGGAGAAGCTCTTCTAGTGACAAGGAGCAGCGGCCACCCCTGCTGCAGTACCTTTATTGTACCTCGTTTACCATGCTCAGCATTTTATTCCCTTTACACCTCTCAGCCTTTCCCGTGCCGCTCTTTTTAACCAGCGGCGCTGCCCCGACGTTCCCGAGGTGCAGCTCTTTTAGTGATGCGGGGCAGCGGCCACTCCTGCAGCAGTATCTTTATTGTACCTCTTTTACCATGCTCAGCATTTCATTCCCTTTACACCTCTCACGCTTTCCGGACCCCTTTTTAACCAGCAGAGCTGCCCCGATGGTCCCGCGGTGCAGCTCTTTTAGTGATGCGGGGCAGCGGCCACTCCTGCTGCAGTACCTTTACAATATTTCTTAGACCATTGTCAATATTTTATTGCGCTCACACTTCCCAGCCTTTCCCATACTGCTCTGTTTAACCAGCAGCGCTGCCCCGACGCTCCCGCGGTGCAGCTCTTTTAGTGACACGGGGCAGCAGCCACTCCTGCTGCAGTACTTTTAAAGGATTTTCGACCATTTTATTTTATACCCTTCACAGATGCGACCTTTGCCGTGACACCTTTGAAGCAGCACCCCTGCCCCACGTGCGCCGCGGTGCAGCTCATTTTATCCTGAGGAAGTGGCTACTCCTGCTGCGGTGTTGTTGTTATTTCTCAGACCTTTCTCTATATTTTATTTCCCTCACACCTCCAGTCCTTTTACGTGCCGCACGTTTACCGTCAGCACCACCCCAAAGGTCCCGCGGTGCAGCTGTTTTAGTGAACCCACGCAGCGGCCACAACTGCTGCTGTACCTTTTGAGTATTTCTTAGACCATTCTCAATATTTTATTGCGCTCACACTTCCCAGCCTTTCCGTGCTGCTCTTTTTAACCAGCAGCGCTGCCCCGACGCTCCCGCGGTGCAGCTCTTTTAGTGATGCGGGGCAGCGGCCACTCCTGCTGCAGTATCTTTATTGTACCTCGTTTACCATGCTCAGCATTTCATTCCCTTTACACCTCTCAGCCTTTCCCGTGCCGCTCTTTTTAACCAGCAGCGCTGCCCCGACGCTCCCGCGGTGCAGCTCTTTTAGTGATGCGGAGCAGCGGCCACACCTGCTGCTGTACCTTTTTTGTACCTCGTTTACCATGCTCAGCATTTTATTCCCTTTACACCTCTCACGCTTTCCGGACCCCTTTTTAACCAGCAGCGCTGCCCCGACGCTCCCGCGGTGCAGCTCTTTTAGTGACACGGGGCAGCGGCCACACCTGCTGCTGTACCTTTATTGTACCTCGTTTACCATGCTCAGCATTTCATTCCCTTTACACCTCTCACGCTTTCCGGACCCCTTTTTAACCAGCAGCGCTGCCCCGACGCCCCCGAGATGCAGCTCTTTTAGTGATGCGGGGCAGCGGCCACTCCTGCTGCAGTACCTTTTCAATATTTCTTAGACCATTGTCAATATTTTATTGCGCTCACACTTCCCAGCCTTTCCCATGCTGCTCTGTTTAACCAGCAGCGCTGCCCCGACGCTCCCGAGGTGCAGCTCTTTTAGTGATGCGGGGCAGCGGCCACACCTGCTGCACTACCTTTATTGTACCTCGTTTACCATGCTCAGCATTTTATTCCCTTTACACCTCTCACGCTTTCCGGACCCCTTTTTAACCAGCAGCACTGCCCCGACGCTCCCGCGGTGCAGCTCTTTTAGTCACAGGGGGCAGCGGCCACACCTGCTGCAGTACCTTTATTGTACCTCGTTTACCATGCTCAGCATTTCATTCCCTTTACACCTCTCACGCTTTCCCGTGCCGCTCTTTTTAACCAGCAGCGCTGCCCCGACGCTCCCGCGGTGCAGCTCTTTTAGTCACACGGGGCAGCGGCCACTCCTGCTGCTGTACCTTTATTGTACCTCGTTTACAATGCTCAGCATTTTATTCCCTTTACACCTCTCAGCCTTTCCCGTGCCGCTCTTTTTAACCAGCAGCGCTGCCCCGACGCTCCCGCGGTGCAGCTCTTTTAGTCACACGGGGCAGCGGCCACACCTGCTGCTGTACCTTTATTGTACCTCGTTTACCATGCTCAGCATTTCATTCCCTTTACACCTCTCACGCTTTCCGGACCCCTTTTTAACCAGCAGCGCTGCCCCGACCGTCCCGCGGTGCAGCTCTTTTAGTGATGCGGGGCAGCGGCCACTCCTGCTGCAGTACCTTTACAATATTTCTTAGACCATTGTCAATACTTTATTGCGCTGACGTTTCCCAGCCTTTCCCGTGCCGCTCTTTTTAACCAGCAGCGCTGCCCCGACGCTCCCGCGGTGCAGCTCCCTTAGTGACACGGGGCAGGGGCCGAGAGCCCTCTAGGTGCGGCTCCTCTATAGTACTTTACCGTTTTCTATTTTATTTCATTGGCACCTCGCGCGTTGCGCCGGGCGCCTCATTCGGGGACATGCGCCGGCTCCCACAGCGCCCCGCCCGCCGCCGCTCCCCGGGGGCCTCCCCGCTGCTCTCGGGAGATCGCACACCGCACGCGGCCCAAGCCCCGTCTCGCCGACGGCACTCACCACCCGCCGCCCGCCGCCGCGTTCTCCCGCTCCCTACCGGCACGAAGCGGCGCTGCCGATGACGGAGCCGATGCGCGGCTGCCACGCCGCTCTCTCCGCGCCTCAGGGCCGGCGCCTTCGGCCGCACAGGGCGGCGTCCCCGCATCCGGGCCAGCCCGCGGAGCTCCTGCCGCCGCCGCCGCCGCCCCCCGACTGAGGGGCCGCGACGCCGGCGCCCCCTTTTATACTCCGCACCCCCTTTTCCCGCCACTGCCGCGGTGGGCTCCCCCCGCCTCAAAATCGCCCAGAAGCGCCCGAGGCGGGAACGGCGCAGCCCCACCGGCGCCTCGGAGAAGCTCTTCTAGTGACAAGGAGCAGCGGCCACTCCTGCTGCAGTACCTTTATTGTACCTCGTTTACCATGCTCAGCATTTTATTCCCTTTACACCTCTCACGCTTTCCGGACCCCTTTTTAACCAGCAGCGCTGCCCCGACGCTCCCGCGGTGCAGCGCTTTTAGTGATGCGGGGCAGCGGCCACTCCTGCAGCAGTATCTTTATTGTACCTCTTTTACCATGCTCAGCATTTCATTCCCTTTACACCTCTCACGCTTTCCGGACCCCTTTTAAGCCGGCAGCACTGCCCCGACGCTCCCGAGGTGCAGCTCTTTTAGTGATGCGGGGCAGCGGCCACACCTGCTGCAGTACCTTTATTGTACCTCGTTTACCATGCTCAGCATTTCATTCCCTTTACACCTCTCACGCTTTCCGGACCCCTTTTTAACCAGCAGCGCTTCCCCGACCGTCCCGCGGTGCAGCTCTTTTAGTGATGCGGGGCAGCGGCCACACCTGCTGCAGTACCTTTATTGTACCTCGTTTACCATGCTCAGCATTTCATTCCCTTTACACCTCTCAGCCTTTCCCGTGCCGCTCTTTTTAACCAGCAGCGCTGCCCCGACGCTCCCGCGGTGCAGCTCTTTTAGTGATGCGGGGCAGCGGCCACACCTGCTGCAGTACCTTTATTGTACCTCGTTTACCATGCTCAGCATTTTATTCCCTTTACACCTCTCAAGCTTTCCGGACCCCTTTTTAACCAGCAGCGCTGCCCCGACGCTCCCGCGGTGCAGCTCTTTTAGTGATGCGGGGCAGCGGCCACTCCTGCTGCAGTATCTTTATTGTACCTCTTTTACCATGCTCAGCATTTCATTCCCTTTACACCTCTCAGCCTTTCCGGACCCCTTTTTAGCCAGCAGCGCTGCCCCGACCGTCCCGCGGTGCAGCTCTTTTAGTGACACGGGGCAGCGGCCACACCTGCTGCAGTACCTTTATTGTACCTCGTTTACAATGCTCAGCATTTTATTCCCTTTACACCTCTCAGCCTTTCCCGTGCCGCTCTTTTTAACCAGCAGCGCTGCCCCGACGCTCCCGAGGTGCAGCTCTTTTAGTCACACGGGGCAGCGGCCACTCCTGCTGCAGTACCTTTACAGTATTTCTTAAACCATTGTGAATATTTTATTGCGCTCACACTTCCCAGCCTTTCCCATGCTGCTCTTTTTAACCAGCAGCGCTGCCCCGACGCTCCCGAGGTGCAGCTCTTTTAGTGACGCGGAGCAGCGGCCACTCCTGCTGCAGTACCTTTACAATATTTCTTAGACCATTGTCAATATTTTATTCCGCTCACACTTCCCAGCCTTTCCCGTGCCGCTCTTTTTAACCAGCAGCGCTGCCCCGACGCTCCCGCGGTGCAGCTCTTTTAGTGATGCGGGGCAGCGGCCACTCCTGCTGCAGTACCTTTACAATATTTCTTAGACCATTGTCAATATTTTATTGCGCTCACACTTCCCAGCCTTTCCCATACTGCTCTGTTTAACCAGCAGCGCTGCCCCGACGCTCCCGCGGTGCAGCTCTTTTAGTGACACGGGGCAGCAGCCACTCCTGCTGCAGTACTTTTAAAGGATTTTCGACCATTTTATTTTATACCCTTCACAGATGCGACCTTTGCCGTGACACCTTTGAAGCAGCACCCCTGCCCCAGGTGCGCCGCGGTGCAGCTCATTTTATCCTGAGGAAGTGGCTACTCCTGCTGCGGTGTTGTTGTTATTTCTCAGACCTTTCTCTATATTTTATTTCCCTCACCCCTCCAGTCCTTTTACGTGCCGCACGTTTACCGTCAGCACCACCCCAAAGGTGCCGCGGTGCAGCTGTTTTAGTGAACCCACGCAGCGGCCACAACTGCTGCTGTACCTTTTGAGTATTTCTTAGACCATTCTCAATATTTTATTGCGCTCACACTTCCCAGCCTTTCCGTGCTGCTCTTTTTAACCAGCAGCGCTGCCCCGACGCTCCCGCGGTGCAGCTCTTTTAGTGATGCGGGGCAGCGGCCACTCCTGCAGCAGTATCTTTATTGTACCTCGTTTACCATGCTCAGCATTTCATTCCCTTTACACCTCTCAGCCTTTCCCGTGCCGCTCTTTTTAACCAGCAGCGCTGCCCCGACGCTCCCGCGGTGCAGCTCTTTTAGTGACACGTGGCAGCGGCCACACCTGCTGCAGTACCTTTATTGTACCTCGTTTACCATGCTCAGCATTTTATTCCCTTTACACCTCTCACGCTTTCCGGACCCCTTTTTAACCAGCAGCGCTGCCCCGACCGTCCCGCGGTGCAGCTCTTTTAGTCACACGGGGCAGCGGCCACTCCTGCTGCTGTACCTTTATTGTACCTCGTTTACCATGCTCAGCATTTCATTCCCTTTACACCTCTCACGCTTTCCGGACCCCTTTTTAACCAGCAGCGCTGCCCCGACGCTCCAGCGGTGCAGCTCTTTTAGTGACACGCGGCAGCGGGCACTCCTGCTGCTGTACCTTTATTGTACCTCGTTTACCATGCTCAGCATTTTATTCCCTTTACACCTCTCAGCCTTTCCCGTGCCGCTCTTTTTAACCAGCAGCGCTGCCCCGACGCTCCCGCGGTGCAGCTCCCTTAGTGACACGGGGCAGGGGCCGAGAGCCCTCTAGGTGCGGCTCCTCTATAGCACTTTACCGTTTTCTATTTTATTTCATTGGCACCTCGCGCGTTGCGCCGGGCGCCTCATTCGGGGACATGCGCCGGCTCCCACAGCGCCCCGCCCGCCGCCGCTCCCCGGGGGCCTCCCCGCTGCTCTCGGGAGATCGCACACCGCACGCGGCCCAAGCCCCGTCTCGCCGACGGCACTCACCACCAGCCGCCCGCCGCCGCGTTCTCCCGCTCCCTACCGGCACGAAGCGGCGCTGCCGATGACGGAGCCGATGCGCGGCTGCCACGCCGCTCTCTCCGCGCCTCAGGGCCGGCGCCTTCGGCCGCACAGGGCGGCGTCCCCGCATCCGGGCCAGCCCGCGGAGCTCCTGCCGCCGCCGCCGCCGCCCCCCGACTGAGGGGCCGCGACGCCGGCGCCCCCTTTTATACTCCGCACCCCCTTTTCCCGCCACTGCCGCGGTGGGCTCCCCCCGCCTCAAAATCGCCCAGAAGCGCCCGAGGCGGGAACGGCGCAGCCCCACCGGCGCCTCGGAGAAGCTCTTCTAGTGACAAGGAGCAGCGGCCACTCCTGCTGCAGTACCTTTATTGTACCTCGTTTACCATGCTCAGCATTTTATTCCCTTTACACCTCTCACGCTTTCCGGACCCCTTTTTAACCAGCAGCGCTGCCCCGACGCTCCCGCGGTGCAGCGCTTTTAGTGATGCGGGGCAGCGGCCACTCCTGCTGCAGTATCTTTATTGTACCTCTTTTACCATGCTCAGCATTTCATTCCCTTTACACCTCTCACGCTTTCCGGACCCCTTTTTAACCAGCAGCGCTTCCCCGACCGTCCCGCGGTGCAGCTCTTTTAGTGATGCGGGGCAGCGGCCACACCTGCTGCAGTACCTTTACAATATTTCTTAGACCATTGTCAATATTTTATTCCGCTCACACTTCCCAGCCTTTCCGTGCTGCTCTTTTTAACCAGCAGCGCTGCCCCGACGCTCCCGCGGTGCAGCTCTTTTAGTGACACGGGGCAGCGGCCACACCTGCTGCAGTACCTTTATTGTACCTCGTTTACCATGCTCAGCATTTCATTCCCTTTACACCTCTCAGCCTTTCCCGTGCCGCTCTTTTTAACCAGCAGCGCTGCCCCGACGCTCCCGCGGTGCAGCTCTTTTAGTGATGCGGGGCAGCGGCCACACCTGCTGCAGTACCTTTATTGTACCTCGTTTACCATGCTCAGCATTTTATTCCCTTTACGCCTCTCAAGCTTTCCGGACCCCTTTTTAACCAGCAGCGCTGCCCCGACGCTCCCGCGGTGCAGCTCTTTTAGTGATGCGGGGCAGCGGCCACTCCTGCTGCAGTATCTTTATTGTACCTCTTTTACCATGCTCAGCATTTCATTCCCTTTACACCTCTCACGCTTTCCGGACCCCTTTTTAGCCAGCAGCGCTGCCCCGACCGTCCCGCGGTGCAGCTCTTTTAGTGACGCGGGGCAGCGGCCACACCTGCTGCAGTACCTTTATTGTACCTCGTTTACAATGCTCAGCATTTTATTCCCTTTACACCTCTCAGCCTTTCCCGTGCCGCTCTTTTTAACCAGCAGCGCTGCCCCGACGCTCCCGAGGTGCAGCTCTTTTAGTCACATGGGGCAGCGGCCACTCCTGCTGCAGTACCTTTACAGTATTTCTTAAACCATTGTGAATATTTTATTGCGCTCACACTTCCCAGCCTTTCCCATGCTGCTCTTTTTAACCAGCAGCGCTGCCCCGACGCTCCCGAGGTGCAGCTCTTTTAGTGACGCGGAGCAGCGGCCACTCCTGCTGCAGTACCTTTACAATATTTCTTAGACCATTGTCAATATTTTATTCCGCTCACACTTCCCAGCCTTTCCCGTGCCGCTCTTTTTAACCAGCAGCGCTGCCCCGACGCTCCCGCGGTGCAGCTCTTTTAGTGATGCGGGGCAGCGGCCACTCCTGCTGCAGTACCTTTACAATATTTCTTAGACCATTGTCAATATTTTATTCCGCTCACACTTCCCAGCCTTTCCCGTGCCGCTCTTTTTAACCAGCAGCGCTGCCCCGACGCTCCCGCGGTGCAGCTCTTTTAGTGATGCGGGGCAGCGGCCACACCTGCTGCTGTACCTTTATTGTACCTCGTTTACCATGCTCAGCATTTCATTCCCTTTACACCTCTCAGCCTTTCCCGTGCCGCTCTGTTTAACCAGCAGCCCTGCCCCGACGCTCCCGCGGTGCAGCTCTTTTAGTCACACGGGGCAGCGGCCACACCTGCTGCTGTACCTTTATTGTACCTCGTTTACCATGCTCAGCATTTTATTCCCTTTACACCTCTCACGCTTTCCGGACCCCTTTTTAACCAGCAGAGCTGCCCCGACGCTCCCGCGGTGCAGCTCTTTTAGTGATGCGGGGCAGCGGCCACTCCTGCTGCAGTACCTTTACAATATTTCTTAGACCATTGTCAATATTTTATTGCGCTCACACTTCCCAGCCTTTCCCATACTGCTCTGTTTAACCAGCAGCGCTGCCCCGACGCTCCCGCGGTGCAGCTCTTTTAGTGACACGGGGCAGCAGCCACTCCTGCTGCAGTACTTTTAAAGGATTTTCGACCATTTTATTTTATACCCTTCACAGATGCGACCTTTGCCGTGACACCTTTGAAGCAGCACCCCTGCCCCACGTGCGCCGCGGTGCAGCTCATTTTATCCTGAGGAAGTGGCTACTCCTGCTGCGGTGTTGTTGTTATTTCTCAGACCTTTCTCTATATTTTATTTCCCTCACCCCTCCAGTCCTTTTACGTGCCGCACGTTTACCGTCAGCACCACCCCAAAGGTGCCGCGGTGCAGCTGTTTTAGTGAACCCACGCAGCGGCCACAACTGCTGCTGTACCTTTTGAGTATTTCTTAGACCATTCTCAATATTTTATTGCGCTCACACTTCCCAGCCTTTCCGTGCTGCTCTTTTTAACCAGCAGCGCTGCCCCGACGCTCCCGCGGTGCAGCTCTTTTAGTGACACGTGGCAGCGGCCACTCCTGCTGCAGTATCTTTATTGTACCTCGTTTACCATGCTCAGCATTTCATTCCCTTTACACCTCTCACGCTTTCCAGCGCCGCTCTTTTTAACCAGCAGCGCTGCCCCGACGCTCCCGCGGTGCAGCTCTTTTAGTGATGCGGAGCAGCGGCCACACCTGCTGCTGTACCTTTTTTGTACCTCGTTTACCATGCTCAGCATTTTATTCCCTTTAAACCTCTCACGCTTTCCGGACCCCTTTTTAACCAGCAGCGCTGCCCCGACGCTCCCGCGGTGCAGCTCTTTTAGTGATGCGGGGCAGCGGCCACTCCTGCTGCAGTACCTTTTCAATATTTCTTAGACCATTGTCAATATTTTATTCCGCTCACACTTCCCAGCCTTTCCCGTGCCGCTCTTTTTAACCAGCAGCGCTGCCCCGACGCTCCCGCGGTGCAGCTCTTTTAGTGATGCGGGGCAGCGGCCACTCCTGCTGCTGTACCTGTATTGTACCTCGTTTACCATGCTCAGCATTTCATTCCCTTTACACCTCTCAGCCTTTCCCGTGCCGCTCTGTTTAACCAGCAGCCCTGCCCCGACGCTCCCGCGGTGCAGCTCTTTTAGTCACACGGGGCAGCGGCCACACCTGCTGCTGTACCTTTATTGTACCTCGTTTACCATGCTCAGCATTTTATTCCCTTTACACCTCTCACGCTTTCCGGACCCCTTTTTAACCAGCAGAGCTGCCCCGACGCTCCCGCGGTGCAGCTCTTTTAGTGATGCGGGGCAGCGGCCACTCCTGCTGCAGTACCTTTACAATATTTCTTAGACCATTGTCAATACTTTATTGCGCTGACGTTTCCCAGCCTTTCCCGTGCTGCTCTGTTTAACCAGCAGCGCTGCCCCGACGCTCCCGCGGTGCAGCTCCCTTAGTGACACGGGGCAGGGGCCGAGAGCCCTCTATGTGCGGCTCCTCTATAGCACTTTACCGTTTTCTATTTTATTTCATTGGCACCTCGCGCGTTGCGCCGGGCGCCTCATTCGGGGACATGCGCCGGCTCCCACAGCGCCCCGCCCGCCGCCGCTCCCCGGGGGCCTCCCCGCTGCTCTCGGGAGATCGCACACCGCACGCGGCCCAAGCCCCGTCTCGCCGACGGCACTCACCACCAGCCGCCCGCCGCCGCGTTCTCCCGCTCCCTACCGGCACGAAGCGGCGCTGCCGATGACGGAGCCGATGCGCGGCTGCCACGCCGCTCTCTCCGCGCCTCAGGGCCGGCGCCTTCGGCCGCACAGGGCGGCGTCCCCGCATCCGGGCCAGCCCGCGGAGCTCCTGCCGCCGCCGCCGCCGCCCCCCGACTGAGGGGCCGCGACGCCGGCGCCCCCTTTTATACTCCGCACCCCCTTTTCCCGCCACTGCCGCGGTGGGCTCCCCCCGCCTCAAAATCGCCCAGAAGCGCCCGAGGCGGGAACGGCGCAGCCCCACCGGCGCCTCGGAGAAGCTCTTCTAGTGACAAGGAGCAGCGGCCACTCCTGCTGCAGTACCTTTATTGTACCTCGTTTACCATGCTCAGCATTTTATTCCCTTTACACCTCTCACGCTTTCCGGACCCCTTTTTAACCAGCAGCGCTGCCCCGACGCTCCCGCGGTGCAGCGCTTTTAGTGATGCGGGGCAGCGGCCACTCCTGCAGCAGTATCTTTATTGTACCTCTTTTACCATGCTCAGCATTTCATTCCCTTTACACCTCTCACGCTTTCCGGACCCCTTTTTAACCAGCAGCGCTTCCCCGACCGTCCCGCGGTGCAGCTCTTTTAGTGATGCGGGGCAGCGGCCACTCCTGCTGCAGTACCTTTACAATATTTCTTAGACCATTGTCAATACTTTATTGCGCTGACGTTTCCCAGCCTTTCCCGTGCTGCTCTTTTTAACCAGCAGCGCTGCCCCGACGCTCCCGCGGTGCAGCTCTTTTAGTGATGCGGGGCAGCGGCCACTCCTGCAGCAGTATCTTTATTGTACCTCTTTTACCATGCTCAGCATTTCATTCCCTTTACACCTCTCAGCCTTTCCCGTGCCGCTCTTTTTAACCAGCAGCGCTGCCCCGACGCTCCCGCGGTGCAGCTCTTTTAGTGATGCGGGGCAGCGGCCACACCTGCTGCACTACCTTTATTGTACCTCGTTTACCATGCTCAGCATTTCATTCCCTTTACACCTCTCAAGCTTTCCGGACCCCTTTTTAACCAGCAGCGCTGCCCCGACGCTCCCGCGGTGCAGCTCTTTTAGTGATGCGGGGCAGCGGCCACTCCTGCTGCAGTATCTTTATTGTACCTCTTTTACCATGCTCAGCATCTCATTCCCTTTACACCTCTCACGCTTTCCGGACCCCTTTTTAGCCAGCAGCGCTGCCCCGACCGTCCCGCGGTGCAGCTCTTTTAGTGACGCGGGGCAGCGGCCACACCTGCTGCAGTACCTTTATTGTACCTCGTTTACAATGCTCAGCATTTTATTCCCTTTACACCTCTCAGCCTTTCCCGTGCGGCTCTTTTTAACCAGCAGCGCTGCCCCGACGCTCCCGAGGTGCAGCTCTTTTAGTCACATGGGGCAGCGGCCACTCCTGCTGCAGTACCTTTACAGTATTTCTTAAACCATTGTGAATATTTTATTGCGCTCACACTTCCCAGCCTTTCCCATGCTGCTCTTTTTAACCAGCAGCGCTGCCCCGACGCTCCCGAGGTGCAGCTCTTTTAGTGACGCGGAGCAGCGGCCACTCCTGCTGCAGTACCTTTACAATATTTCTTAGACCATTCTCAATATTTTATTCCGCTCACACTTCCCAGCCTTTCCCGTGCCGCTCTTTTTAACCAGCAGCGCTGCCCCGACGCTCCCGCGGTGCAGCTCTTTTAGTGATGCGGGGCAGCGGCCACTCCTGCTGCAGTACCTTTATTGTACCTCGTTTACCATGCTCAGCATTTTATTCCCTTTACACCTCTCACGCTTTCCGGACCCCTTTTTAACCAGCAGCGCTGCCCCGACCGTCCCGCGGTGCAGCTCTTTTAGTGATGCGGGGCAGCGGTCACTCCTGCTGCAGTACCTTTACAATATTTCTTAGACCATTGTCAATACTTTATTGCGCTGACGTTTCCCAGCCTTTCCCGTGCCGCTCTTTTTAACCAGCAGCGCTGCCCCGACGCTCCCGCGGTGCAGCTCCCTTAGTGACACGGGGCAGGGGCCGAGAGCCCTCTAGGTGCGGCTCCTCTATAGCACTTTACCGTTTTCTATTTTATTTCATTGGCACCTCGCGCGTTGCGCCGGGCGCCTCATTCGGGGACATGCGCCGGCTCCCACAGCGCCCCGCCCGCCGCCGCTCCCCGGGGGCCTCCCCGCTGCTCTCGGGAGATCGCACACCGCACGCGGCCCAAGCCCCGTCTCGCCGACGGCACTCACCACCCGCCGCCCGCCGCCGCGTTCTCCCGCTCCCTACCGGCACGAAGCGGCGCTGCCGATGACGGAGCCGATGCGCGGCTGCCACGCCGCTCTCTCCGCGCCTCAGGGCCGGCGCCTTCGGCCGCACAGGGCGGCGTCCCCGCATCCGGGCCAGCCCGCGGAGCTCCTGCCGCCGCCGCCGCCGCCCCCCGACTGAGGGGCCGCGACGCCGGCGCCCCCTTTTATACTCCGCACCCCCTTTTCCCGCCACTGCCGCGGTGGGCTCCCCCCGCCTCAAAATCGCCCAGAAGCGCCCGAGGCGGGAACGGCGCAGCCCCACCGGCGCCTCGGAGAAGCTCTTCTAGTGACAAGGAGCAGCGGCCACTCCTGCTGCAGTACCTTTATTGTACCTCGTTTACCATGCTCAGCATTTTATTCCCTTTACACCTCTCACGCTTTCCGGACCCCTTTTTAACCAGCAGCGCTGCCCCGACGCTCCCGCGGTGCAGCTCTTTTAGTGATGCGGGGCAGCGGCCACTCCTGCTGCAGTACCTTTACAATATTTCTTAGACCATTGTCAATATTTTATTCCGCTCACACTTCCCAGCCTTTCCCGTGCCGCTCTTTTTAACCAGCAGCGCTGCCCCGACCGTCCCGCGGTGCAGCTCTTTTAGTGATGCGGGGCAGCGGCCACTCCTGCTGCTGTACCTGTATTGTACCTCGTTTACCATGCTCAGCATTTCATTCCCTTTACACCTCTCAGCCTTTCCCGTGCCGCTCTGTTTAACCAGCAGCCCTGCCCCGACGCTCCCGCGGTGCAGCTCTTTTAGTCACACGGGGCAGCGGCCACACCTGCTGCTGTACCTTTATTGTACCTCGTTTACCATGCTCAGCATTTTATTCCCTTTACACCTCTCACGCTTTCCGGACCCCTTTTTAACCAGCAGAGCTGCCCCGACGGTCCCGCGGTGCAGCTCTTTTAGTGATGCGGGGCAGCGGCCACTCCTGCTGCAGTACCTTTACAATATTTCTTAGACCATTGTCAATATTTTATTGCGCTCACACTTCCCAGCCTTTCCCATACTGCTCTGTTTAACCAGCAGCGCTGCCCCGACGCTCCCGCGGTGGAGCTCTTTTAGTGACACGGGGCAGCAGCCACTCCTGCTGCAGTACTTTTAAAGGATTTTCGACCATTTTATTTTATACCCTTCACAGATGCGACCTTTGCCGTGACACCTTTGAAGCAGCACCCCTGCCCCAGGTGCGCCGCGGTGCAGCTCATTTTATCCTGAGGAAGTGGCTACTCCTGCTGCGGTGTTGTTGTTATTTCTCAGACCTTTCTCTATATTTTATTTCCCTCACACCTCCAGTCCTTTTACGTGCCGCACGTTTACCGTCAGCACCACCCCAAAGGTGCCGCGGTGCAGCTGTTTTAGTGAACCCACGCAGCGGCCACAACTGCTGCTGTACCTTTTGAGTATTTCTTAGACCATTCTCAATATTTTATTGCGCTCACACTTCCCAGCCTTTCCGTGCTGCTCTTTTTAACCAGCAGCGCTGCCCCGACGCTCCCGCGGTGCAGCTCTTTTAGTGACACGGGGCAGCGGCCACACCTGCTGCTGTACCTTTATTGTACCTCGTTTACCATGCTCAGCATTTTATTCCCTTTACACCTCTCAGCCTTTCCCGTGCCGCTCTTTTTAACCAGCAGCGCTGCCCCGACGCTCCCGCGGTGCAGCTCTTTTAGTGACACGGGGCAGCGGCCACACCTGCTGCTGTACCTTTATTGTACCTCGTTTACCATGCTCAGCATTTCATTCCCTTTACACCTCTCACGCTTTCCGGACCCCTTTTTAACCAGCAGCGCTTCCCCGACCGTCCCGCGGTGCAGCTCTTTTAGTGATGCGGGGCAGCGGCCACTCCTGCTGCAGTACCTTTACAATATTTCTTAGACCATTGTGAATATTTTATTCCGCTCACACTTCCCAGCCTTTCCGTGCTGCTCTTTTTAACCAGCAGCGCTGCCCCGACCGTCCCGCGGTGCAGCTCTTTTAGTGATGCGGGGCAGCGGCCACTCCTGCTGCTGTACCTTTATTGTACCTCGTTTACCATGCTCAGCATTTCATTCCCTTTACACCTCTCACGCTTTCCGGACCCCTTTTTAACCAGCAGCGCTGCCCCGACGCTCCCGCGGTGCAGCTCTTTTAGTGATGCGGGGCAGCGGCCACTCCTGCTGCTGTACCTTTATTGTAGTTCTTTTACCATGCTCAGCATTTCATTCCCTTTACACCTCTCACGCTTTCCAGTGCCGCTCTTTTTAACCAGCAGCGCTGCCCCGACGCTCCCGCAGTGCAGCTCTTTTAGTGATGCGGAGCAGCGGCCACTCCTGCTGCTGTACCTTTATTGTACCTCGTTTACCATGCTCAGCATTTTATTCCCTTTACACCTCTCACGCTTTCCGGACCCCTTTTTAACCAGCAGCGCTGCCCCGACGCTCCCGAGATGCAGCTCTTTTAGTGATGCGGGGCAGCGGCCACTCCTGCTGCTATACCTTTTCAATATTTCTTAGACCATTGTCAATATTTTATTGCGCTCACACTTCCCAGCCTTTCCCATGCTGCTCTGTTTAACCAGCAGCGCTGCCCCGACGCTCCCGAGGTGCAGCTCTTTTAGTGATGCGGGGCAGCGGCCACTCCTGCTGCACTACCTTTATTGTACCTCGTTTACCATGCTCAGCATTTTATTCCCTTTACACCTCTCACGCTTTCCGGACCCCCTTTTAACCAGCAGCACTGCCCCGACGCTCCCGCGGTGCAGCTCTTTTAGTCACAGGGGGCAGCGGCCACACCTGCTGCAGTACCTTTATTGTACCTCTTTTACCATGCTCAGCATTTCATTCCCTTTACACCTCTCACGCTTTCCCGTGCTGCTCTTTTTAACCAGCAGCGCTGCCCCGACGCTCCCGCGGTGCAGCTCTTTTAGTCACACGGGGCAGCGGCCACTCCTGCTGCTGTACCTTTATTGTACCTCGTTTACAATGCTCAGCATTTTATTCCCTTTACACCTCTCAGCCTTTCCCGTGCCGCTCTTTTTAACCAGCAGCGCTGCCCCGACGCTCCCGCGGTGCAGCTCTTTTAGTCACACGGGGCAGCGGCCACACCTGCTGCTGTACCTTTATTGTACCTCGTTTACCATGCTCAGCATTTCATTCCCTTTACACCTCTCACGCTTTCCGGACCCCTTTTTAACCAGCAGCGCTGCCCCGACGCTCCCGCGGTGCAGCTCTTTTAGTGATGCGGGGCAGCGGCCACTCCTGCTGCAGTACCTTTACAATATTTCTTAGACCATTGTCAATACTTTATTGCGCTGACGTTTCCCAGCCTTTCCCGTGCCGCTCTTTTTAACCAGCAGCGCTGCTCCGACGCTCCCGCGGTGCAGCTCCCTTAGTGACACGGGGCAGGGGCCGAGAGCCCTCTAGGTGCGGCTCCTCTATAGCACTTTACCGTTTTCTATTTTATTTCATTGGCACCTCGCGCGTTGCGCCGGGCGCCTCATTCGGGGACATGCGCCGGCTCCCACAGCGCCCCGCCCGCCGCCGCTCCCCGGGGGCCTCCCCGCTGCTCTCGGGAGATCGCACACCGCACGCGGCCCAAGCCCCGTCTCGCCGACGGCACTCACCACCCGCCGCCCGCCGCCGCGTTCTCCCGCTCCCTACCGGCACGAAGCGGCGCTGCCGATGACGGAGCCGATGCGCGGCTGCCACGCCGCTCTCTCCGCGCCTCAGGGCCGGCGCCTTCGGCCGCACAGGGCGGCGTCCCCGCATCCGGGCCAGCCCGCGGAGCTCCTGCCGCCGCCGCCGCCGCCCCCCGACTGAGGGGCCGCGACGCCGGCGCCCCCTTTTATACTCCGCACCCCCTTTTCCCGCCACTGCCGCGGTGGGCTCCCCCCGCCTCAAAATCGCCCAGAAGCGCCCGAGGCGGGAACGGCGCAGCCCCACCGGCGCCTCGGAGAAGCTCTTCTAGTGACAAGGAGCAGCGGCCACTCCTGCTGCAGTACCTTTATTGTACCTCGTTTACCATGCTCAGCATTTTATTCCCTTTACACCTCTCAGCCTTTCCCGTGCCGCTCTTTTTAACCAGCGGCGCTGCCCCGACGTTCCCGAGGTGCAGCTCTTTTAGTGATGCGGAGCAGCGGCCACACCTGCTGCTCTACCTTTATTGTACCTCGTTTACCATGCTCAGCATTTTATTCCCTTTACACCTCTCAGCCTTTCCCGTGCCGCTCTTTTTAACCAGCAGCGCTGCCCCGACCGTCCCGCGGTGCAGCTCTTTTAGTGACGCGGGGCAGCGGCCACACCTGCTGCTGTACCTTTATTGTACCTCGTTTACCATGCTCAGCATTTCATTCCCTTTACACCTCTCACGCTTTCCGGACCCCTTTTTAACCAGCAGAGCTGCCCCGACGGTCCCGCGGTGCAGCTCTTGTAGTGATGCGGGGCAGCGGCCACTCCTGCTGCAGTACTTTTAAAGGATTTTCGACCATTTTATTTTATACCCTTCACAGATGCGACCTTTGCCGTGACACCTTTGAAGCAGCGCCCCTGCCCCAGGTGCGCCGCGGTGCAGCTCATTTTATCCTGAGGAAGTGGCTACTCCTGCTGCGGTGTTGTTATTATTTCTCAGACCTTTCTCTATATTTTATTTCCCTCACACCTCCAGTCCTTTTACGTGCCGCACGTTTACCGTCAGCACCACCCCAAAGGTGCCGCGGTGCAGCTGTTTTAGTGAACCCACGCAGCGGCCACTCCTGCTGCTGTACCTTTTGAGTATTTCTTAGACCATTCTCAATATTTTATTGCGCTCACACTTCCCAGCCTTTCCGTGCTGCTCTTTTTAACCAGCAGCGCTGCCCCGACGCTCCCGCGGTGCAGCTCTTTTAGTGACACGGGGCAGCGGCCACACCTGCTGCAGTACCTTTATTGTACCTCGTTTACCATGCTCAGCATTTTATTCCCTTTACACCTCTCAAGCTTTCCGGACCCCTTTTTAACCAGCAGCGCTGCCCCGACGCTCCCGCGGTGCAGCTCTTTTAGTGATGCGGGGCAGCGGCCACTCCTGCTGCTGTACCTGTATTGTACCTCGTTTACCATGCTCAGCATTTCATTCCCTTTACACCTCTCAGCCTTTCCCGTGCCGCTCTGTTTAACCAGCAGCCCTGCCCCGACGCTCCCGCGGTGCAGCTCTTTTAGTCACACGGGGCAGCGGCCACACCTGCTGCTGTACCTTTATTGTACCTCGTTTACCATGCTCAGCATTTTATTCCCTTTACACCTCTCACGCTTTCCGGACCCCTTTTTAACCAGCAGAGCTGCCCCGACGGTCCCGCGGTGCAGCTCTTTTAGTGATGCGGGGCAGCGGCCACTCCTGCTGCAGTACCTTTACAATATTTCTTAGACCATTGTCAATATTTTATTGCGCTCACACTTCCCAGCCTTTCCCATACTGCTCTGTTTAACCAGCAGCGCTGCCCCGACGCTCCCGCGGTGCAGCTCTTTTAGTGACACGGGGCAGCAGCCACTCCTGCTGCAGTACTTTTAAAGGATTTTCGACCATTTTATTTTATACCCTTCACAGATGCGACCTTTGCCGTGACACCTTTGAAGCAGCACCCCTGCCCCACGTGCGCCGCGGTGCAGCTCATTTTATCCTGAGGAAGTGGCTACTCCTGCTGCGGTGTTGTTGTTATTTCTCAGACCTTTCTCTATATTTTATTTCCCTCACACCTCCAGTCCTTTTACGTGCCGCACGTTTACCGTCAGCACCACCCCAAAGGTGCCGCGGTGCAGCTGTTTTAGTGAACCCACGCAGCGGCCACAACTGCTGCTGTACCTTTTGAGTATTTCTTAGACCATTCTCAATATTTTATTGCGCTCACACTTCCCAGCCTTTCCGTGCTGCTCTTTTTAACCAGCAGCGCTGCCCCGACGCTCCCGCGGTGCAGCTCTTTTAGTGACACGGGGCAGCGGCCACACCTGCTGCTGTACCTTTATTGTACCTCGTTTACCATGCTCAGCATTTCATTCCCTTTACACCTCTCACGCTTTCCGGAACCCTTTTTAACCAGCAGCGCTTCCCCGACCGTCCCGCGGTGCAGCTCTTTTAGTGATGCGGGGCAGCGGCCACTCCTGCTGCAGTACCTTTACAATATTTCTTAGACCATTGTGAATATTTTATTCCGCTCACACTTCCCAGCCTTTCCGTGCTGCTCTTTTTAACCAGCAGCGCTGCCCCGACGGTCCCGCGGTGCAGCTCTTTTAGTGACACGGGGCAGCGGCCACAACTGCTGCAGTACCTTTATTGTACCTCTTTTACCATGCTCAGCATTTTATTCCCTTTACACCTCTCAGCCTTTCCCGTGCCGCTCTTTTTAACCAGCAGCGCTGCCCCGACGCTCCCGCGGTGCAGCTCTTTTAGTGACACGGGGCAGCGGCCACACCTGCTGCTGTACCTTTATTGTACCTCGTTTACCATGCTCAGCATTTTATTCCCTTTACACCTCTCACGCTTTCCGGACCCCTTTTTAACCAGCAGCGCTGCCCCGACCGTCCCGCGGTGCAGCTCTTTTAGTGATGCGGGGCAGCGGCCACTCCTGCTGCTGTACCTTTATTGTACCTCGTTTACCATGCTCAGCATTTTATTCCCTTTACACCTCTCACGCTTTCCGGACCCCTTTTTAACCAGCAGCGCTGCCCCGACGCTCCCGCGGTGCAGCTCTTTTAGTGATGCGGGGCAGCGGCCACTCCTGCTGCAGTATCTTTATTGTACCTCTTTTACCATGCTCAGCATTTCATTCCCTTTACACCTCTCACGCTTTCCAGTGCCGCTCTTTTTAACCAGCAGCGCTGCCCCGACGCTCCCGCAGTGCAGCTCTTTTAGTGATGCGGGGCAGCGGCCACACCTGCTGCTGTACCTTTATTGTACCTCGTTTACCATGCTCAGCATTTCATTCCCTTTACACCTCTCACCCTTTCCGGACCCCTTTTTAACCAGCAGCGCTGCCCCGACGCTCCCGCGGTGCAGCTCTTTTAGTGACGCGGGGCAGCGGGCACACCTGCTGCAGTACCTTTATTGTACCTCGTTTACCATGCTCAGCATTTTATTCCCTTTACACCTCTCAGCCTTTCCGGGCCCCTTTTTTACCGGCAGCGCTGCCCCGACGCTCCCGCGGTGCAGCTCTTTTAGTGACACGGGGCAGCAGCCACTCCTGCTGCAGTACTTTTAAAGGATTTTCGACCATTTTATTTTATACCCTTCACAGATGCGACCTTTGCCGTGACACCTTTGAAGCAGCACCCCTGCCCCAGGTGCGCCGCGGTGCAGCTCATTTTATCCTGAGGAAGTGGCTACTCCTGCTGCGGTGTTGTTATTATTTCTCAGACCTTTCTCTATATTTTATTTCACTCACACCTCCAGTCCTTTTACGTGCCGCACGTTTACCATCAGCACCACCCCAAAGGTCCCGCGGTGCAGCTGTTTTAGTGAACCCACGCAGCGGCCACAACTGCTGCTGTACCTTTATTGTACCTCGTTTACCATGCTCAGCATTTCATTCCCTTTACACCTCTCAGCCTTTCCCGTGCTGCTCTTTTTAACCAGCAGCGCTGCGCCGACGCTCCCGCGGTGCAGCTCTTTTAGTGACACGGGGCAGCGGCCACACCTGCTGCTGTACCTTTATTGTACGTCTTTTACCATGCTCAGCATTTCATTCCCTTTACACCTCTCACGCTTTCCGGACCCCTTTTTAACCAGCAGCGCTGCCCCGACGGTCCCGCGGTGCAGCTCTTTTAGTGACGCGGGGCAGCGGCCACTCCTGCTGCAGTACCTTTACAATATTTCTTAGACCATTGTCAGTATTTTATTGTGCTCACACTTCCCAGCCTTTCCCATGCTGCTCTGTTTAACCAGCAGCGCTGCCCCGACCGTCCCGCGGTGCAGCTCTTTTAGTGACACGGGGCAGCAGCCACTCCTGCTGCAGTACTTTTAAAGGATTTTCGACCATTTTATTTTATACCCTTCACAGATTCGACCTTTGCCGTGACACCTTTGAAGCAGCGCCCCTGCTCCGGGTGCGCCGCGGTGCAGCTCATTTTATCCTGAGGAAGTGGCTACTCCTGCTGCGGTGTTGTTATTATTTCTCAGACCTTTCTCTATATTTTATTTCCCTCACACCTCCAGTCCTTTTACGTGCCGCACGTTTACCATCAACACCACCCCAAAGGTGCCGCGGTGCAGCTGTTTTAGTGAACCCACGCAGCGGCCACTCCTGCTGCTGTACCTTTTGAGTATTTCTTAGACCATTCTCAATATTTTATTCCGCTGACGTTTCCCAGCCTTTCCGTGCTGCTCTTTTTAACCAGCAGCGCTGCCCCAACGCTCCCGCGGTGTAGCTCCCTTAGTGACACGGGGCAGGGGCCGAGAGCCCTCTAGGTGCGGCTCCTCTATAGCACTTTACCGTTTTCTATTTTATTTCATTGGCACCTCGCGCGTTGCGCCGGGCGCCTCATTCGGGGACATGCGCCGGCTCCCACAGCGCCCCGCCCGCCGCCGCTCCCCGGGGGCCTCCCCGCTGCTCTCGGGAGATCGCACACCGCACGCGGCCCAAGCCCCGTCTCGCCGACGGCACTCACCACCCGCCGCCCGCCGCCGCGTTCTCCCGCTCCCTACCGGCACGAAGCGGCGCTGCCGATGACGGAGCCGATGCGCGGCTGCCACGCCGCTCTCTCCGCGCCTCAGGGCCGGCGCCTTCGGCCGCACAGGGCGGCGTCCCCGCATCCGGGCCAGCCCGCGGAGCTCCTGCCGCCGCCGCCGCCGCCCCCCGACTGAGGGGCCGCGACGCCGGCGCCCCCTTTTATACTCCGCACCCCCTTTTCCCGCCACTGCCGCGGTGGGCTCCCCCCGCCTCAAAACCGCCCAGAAGCGCCCGAGGCATGATATCCCCCGCGCCGGAATCCCTCCTGTCCTGGAAGAGGTAAGGTAAAGAAAAAAAATAGAACTCCGAGCTTTCCACAAATGTCCCAAAAAACGAAGCAGCTGTGAGGGGCTTCGAGCTGTGCCTGGTCCCTCAGGTAACGGCGCTTTCCATTGGCTGCCGGAGTGGCCAGGGCTCCTATTGGCTGCCGGACGCTGCGACGCTTCCGATTGGCTGCTGCGCGATCCGCAGCCCCCGGGCAGCTGCTGCTGGGGGCCTCGACAGGCGGGCTGCCGCCGGAGCAGGACACACGGCAACGCCAGCCGGCGTCCAGCGGTGCTCGGTGTCTGTCGGCGTTTGCAGTTCAGACAGACATATTGAATCCAAATTGCCGGCGATTCCCACCACATGCTATTTCTCCTCTGTTTTCCTGGATGGATTTGACAGCGCTTTCTTTCCCCCCCACAGAGTTGGAAAGCAAAATGCTCAGCTGCCCCCTGGCCATCTCCGCTTCCTTCCACAGCTCCAGCCTTGTCCCTCTTTCTCTCCCCTTTACTTTGCACCAGGTTCTCCCTCCTCCTTTCCCAGGCAGGTCGCAGCAGAGACATTTCACCCACCGGCACCACCTGCTTCCTCTCACTCCGTCCCAGTTTGCCCACTTTGAACTACTGTAGCCGCCTGCCCGCGGAGCCGGACCCGCCGCGCGCCTGGGTAATGGTGGCGTGAATTATCGCAGGGATTATTGGGGTGGGCTGGGCCTGGCCAGGTGCCTGGTGGCAGCAAAACCGCTCTGTCCCTCTCCTCCTCACCCTGGGCAGGGAACAGAACACATCAGGAAAGACTTGAGGATCGGGAAAAGGGCCTAGACAGATCACTCACCGGTCACTGGAGCAAGAGACACGACTGGGGGGAATAAATTGAATTTCTTGTCAAACAAATCAGAGCAAGAGAATGAGAGGTAAAGCTGCAGGGGTTCAAGCCTAGGAACGAGGACTTTTTCCTCGGCAGCTCGCAGCTGCACGAGGGGGATAAAGGATCCCCCGGGGCCCCCGAGCAGCGGCTCTGCCCCTCCTCAATGGGGATGTGTCCAGACCCGCCGGTCCATCCCGGGCTTTGGGGGGCAAGAGTGGAGCAGGCGCTGAGCTGCTCCATGGAGCTTCCAGCCCCTGTTTGATCTGTCGGGGCGTGACACAGTCACTGCTGGGCGTCCGTCGGCGCTCGGTGTCTGTCGGAGTTTGCAATCCCGACAGATAAATTGAGTCCAAACCGGCAGCGCCAGCTCATCTTTACTGTTCTTTTTCAATTTCTTAATGAATTAAGGGAAAACTCCCTTTAGTCGCCATTTCAAAGCCTTGAATCAAGGGGAAAACGGAGGTTCCCTCTCAATTTAGACCCGTAATTGATGCATAAGGAGGGTCTCCCCTAAATTTAAACCCAAATAAAAAGTGAATCAAGGAGGAGTTTTGCTCAATTTTGCCTCCTAAAATGAGGGGAAATGCAGCTCCCTCTTCAATTTCCCTCAAGAAACACCATTTTGGGGTCTTTTGGACACATTTTTCCTCTCTGAAGGTCCCTTCAAATGAGGGTCCCCCCTCGATGGAACTCTTATAATGGCACATAAAGAGGTTCTTCTCAAGGGAAGCCCTTTAAAACCAGGGACGGTGGTGTTTTGCCCTCAATTTTAACCTTAAGATGATGAAAATGGGGCGGTTTCCCTCAATTCAAATCCATCAAACAGCACCATAAAGGCTTTCTTCTTCCATTTAGATACAAAAATAATGGAAAACGGTGATTCCCTGCCAATTGAGATACAAAATCATGAAAATGTGTGTTCCTTCAATTGAGACCTTCCAAATCGTAGATGAAGTGGGATCCTCCTAAGTTCAAACACAGTTACAGAAACTGTTTTCTCCTCCATTTAAATCCTTTTTCTTCTCGTACTCCCCCCCGCACCCCCCCCAACTTTTTTTTTTGGGGGGGGGGGGGGGGGGGGCGGGGCACTAGGAGCACTTCCTCCGCCTCACTGGTCGCACTTGGGGCTGCTGCACGTTGGAGAGTGGTGGGAAGTTTCCTCCCAGTTCCCTCCCAGTGTTCCCAGTATCTCTTCCAGTGCTCCCACTGGCAGAACACTGGGGGACACTGCATGGTCTGATGATGGGGGGGTGCATTGTCGAGGATCACAGAGGGGCCCGGGGGGTCCCGGGCGTCCTTGGGGGGGTTCCAGGTTCAGCAGTAGGATTTTTCTGACTATGAGTGAGCTGTGTGGCCTTTGGAGGTGTCCCTTCCTCTCCTGCTCACAACAGAGCAGCTCAGAGGTGATTTGGCTCCTGAGCGTTTCAATTTAGGCCCCCAAAGAGAGGAGGAGCTGCTGCCCACATTACACCTTACAGCTCTGCCAAGGGGCATCTAACCCCATGTGTGCTCAGGAGGTGGGGATGCAAACCCCAAATCCCATCTCCACCTCCCTCTGCAGTCCTTTAAGGGGTTCCTCTAGTCTGGAAAACCAGTCCCATAACTACAGTAAACCCAGAGTCTCCTGAGTGAGAAACCACGTACTTGTAATTCCTCTGCAATAGCCTCATCCCACCTCCAGCAGCCCCTGGGAAGCTGCAGGCAAGAACACCTAACCTGGTAAGCAACTCCATTTCTTGGCAGATTTCCAGGGCAATGCAAAAACATTTCAAAGTATTTTTTCAAAACATCTGCTTATTGTCCTTTAATGCAAAATAGTGATTCCATACCAGTCCTAAGAAGAACAGGCCCAGAGAAGACCTTGCTCTCTACAACTCCCTGACAGGAGGGTGTAGCCAGGTGAGGATTGGCTGCTTCTCCCAGGCAACCAGGAACAGGACAAGAGGAAACGGCCTCAAGCCGCACCAGGGTTGGACATCAAGAGGACTTTCTTCCTGGAAAGGGTGGTCAGGCCTTGGCAGGGGCTGCCCAGGGAGGTTTGGAGTCCCCGTTCCTGGAGGTGTCCGAGGAACACCTGGACATGGCACTCAGTGCTCTGGGCTGGGTGACAAGGTAGGGATTGGGCACACGTTGGACTCGATGACCTTAGAGGGCTTTTCCAACCTCAGTGGTTCTATGATTCTCATTATTCCAAATTCATTTGCAAAAGCTCTCACACCTCTAGTCACACCTTAGCAGGTGTGTAGGCCCAAGCTCATACATTTGAGAGATTTACTGCCTCCAGTGGGATCTACACCGCAATTTCAGGGAGAGGCAAGACTTCAGCCGTTACGAGAGAAAACTTTGCAAAAGCATTCCCTGGAGAGACATCCTGAAGGAAGGTGTCTCCCCCTCTTCTGACCATAGAGAGAGCTGAGTCTCCAGTGTTAATTCTAAAACTTTCAAGCTCCAAGTCTGACTCCCAGAAATTTTATTGGCCCCACTTCCCAGCACAATACTCAGACCTCACACGTCGAGGAAAAAAGCAGTGCAGATTAAATAATTAATGCTTCTGGGTACTGTTCTCCCTCTAAACTACACACAATCCCAAAGGAACAAAACCCTTAAAGAAGATGGATTGCTCTTGCTAGCAGGAGAAATCTGACAGGGACATACTTCATCATTCTGCCAAGGCTTTGTCAAACACCTCAGCTCCTGCACTTCAGGGAATAAGAAGTGGCTTATAAGAAGTGACTTTTATGTCAGTGAGCATGTTATTATGGATTAATCTCGCACTGGAAAACAGTCTTCATACTCTATTGCATCACCCAAAGAGTTTGGAGGCTGCTGCCTAGTGAGCTCCTGAGTTGTATCTTCCTTGTCAATCTTATCAGCCCCTTGTTTGATTGTAAAATCGTAAACAAAATGCAGCAAGCATTGGCCCAACGGCTCAGGACTTGCATATCTCTTCCAAAGAGAGGGAGAAAAAAGAGTGTTTCTCCCAAGTCACAGAGTTTAAAAGTTCATGTTATCTACATAAATTTTTAAAAGAAAAAGAGGAACAATAAAATATCAGTTACTGTGCCAGTGGTGCTCCACTCTATTTCTGTTCTCTTCTTCCACTTGTAGCATCTCTAGGAATACTTTAAAACCAGCCAACCAACCAAAACAACAACAAAAAGCCAACGTTGAATTGAAGCTGAACAAGAAGCAATGTGGCTGCTGGCTTGTGAGCACTCCACTGCCTGAGTTCCAGTAAGGGAGTTTATCCTCTCCACAGTTTTGAGCCAGATCCCAAAGTACTGAGCATCAGCTTTTAGCTTTTTAAAGAATTTAACTGTAAGAAAAGCTGCTGGGGAGGGCCATGCTCCAGGCACATCCATGGGATTTCACCTGTGCAGCTCCCTAAGCTGAACTTGTGTCTTTTCCTCTACCTTGCTGGGCTTGGCTCATGCATTTCTTGAGGGGAAGGCCCTGCACTGATCAAAGCATGTACTGACCTCAGATAAACAGCTTCTGTCAGTGTGGATCTATCCTAAATGGACCATTTCCCAAAGTAATTCAAGTGCCTGAATTTCACTTACTCAAAACTGCTTTTAAAGAAACCGGGTTTAACACACTCCGTTTCTAAGCAACTACTGGGCAGCGCTCCTTCACTCCCTGTCAGTGTTATTCTCTGACCCTTGGAGAAAGGCTTTAAAGCAACAAAGGGCTTGTTAAGCACCAATAATTTACTCAGTCAAGAATTCAAATCAATAGCAAGGGCAGAGCCTGACTTCAAAACCTATTTTAAACCAGAATTTAAAAGCAGTTGCATTGCCAATTGACAGGATTAGAAAGGTTTCCTTAGCAGTTGTGATTACAAAGTAATGAACTGTGCATGGAGCAGGTGGGGGGCAAGGGGGAAGACAGGAGAAACCTTCATTTGCACTGTGGGTTTTTAACCATCATGGTCACATCTCAAGGACCTGCAGAAACCAGTCTAATCTCAAAAAAGGAAAAACTTCCTGGATATTTTTCATTTCAGCAAGAGCCTAAGGAAGCCCTCAGCAGCAGGAGATTGGAATAACTGCAATCCCTTGAGCAAAGGGAGCAGGGTGTGCTCCTCAAAGCCAGACCTTCATCCATAGCACCCAGAAGGTAGCAAAACAAGGATACAACAAAGCCTTAAGTGGGGAATGGGTTATCAAGGGTTTTATAAGGAAAGAACGAGGTCTGAAAAACAGGACCTGGAGGGTGAGAGAGGAAAGAAATAGCGAGATAGCTGAGGCCTCTTGGGAAAAAAAAAAGGGGGGAAAGGTCGGGATTAAATTCTAACTCAGCTGGAGCTGATCTTAAATGTAATAAGGGGAAATGGCAGCAAGAGGAGATTTCTTTATAGCAGCAAAGTACTGGGATAAATTCACTATAGAAACTGAGAAATCTTTAGCAGCAGCAGCTCTCTGCAAAGAGGTCAGGCATCCATTCCTCATGGCAAAGCAGGGCACAGGGAATTGGGCCAGATAACCTCCCCAGACTGATCCCAGCCCTAATTTCAAAAAATTGCACAAAAATGTAATTGTGCATTAACACAGCAAAGTCTTCTTTCCAGCTTATCAGGCTTTGAGATGCCTTAGATTGAGATCCAGCTCCTACCACTGTGCTGTGCTCGGACTCTCCCCCCCTTTCCCCGACCCAATCTCCTGAGCAACCAACAGCTCGCAAGGAGCTGGCACCCCTGGAATTTCACACTCAGCATCTCTTCCAAGCTCAACAGGTGAACAAACAGGTACTCCAACACCTCCTTCTTTTGTACTTCGGGCAGCACAGACCCACTGGAAGAAACTGGAATCCAAGGGCAGATGTAAACATGGGACTCCCGCTTGCCACTGTCTCCACCCGTTCTCCAGCTCAGCCCTGGGCTGGGAAACAAAAGACAACAAACATTTAAAAAACATCCTTGAGGTGTCTTGAGGATGCCCAGGCCTAGAAGAAAGGCCTTCCCATCACCCTCTTGGCCTTTTCCCACTCTGAGGAACTGTGGAAATGCACATCCACACCCAAGCTGGACAGCCTGGGATCTTTTCTGCACACCAAACGCCACAGTCCCGAGCACCAGGAGCCTGAAGATGCCCTGGATTGCAATTCACAGCCTCAGTGAACCCTGCACAGGACAGCCAAGTCGTTTGTGTGCAGAAGAAATAAAAGTTGCTATTTTTAGTAGTTAAAATACTCGTGGGAGTTATTGGCTGCTTACACCCGTGGGCTTCATAGGGCCTCCCATACTTATGGATTTATCAGAAGAAGCAGTTTCAAGTTCCTTCTTTTTCGAGCCCAACTCCAAATGGGAAACTTCTCACGAGTGCTCCTGAGAGAGTCAAGTGGAACTTCAGGAGCTCAGGAAAGCGACTCCCTCCCCTGAGTCCTGTCTCACCTGCCCGAGCACCCGGTGCTTTTATACCACCTCTCTCCCTGCTTTCCACGTACATTTAAATGTAAGAAACCTGCACGTTCTCGCTCCAGCACCAGCCGCGTCTTCCCTGCGCCCGCACACTGCCGCCCCTGCTCAGGCGCTGCTCCCCTCGGTTGCGCTGCCCCTTGCCACGGGGCCGAGGTGGGACAAACTCCAGGTTTTGTTTCCCAGGAAAGGCTCTGCAGGGAGGTCCCGCCGTGCCGCCCGCAAGCCCCGGCCCCGGCCCCAGCCCCGCAGCTCCTCCCCGGCTCCGCGCCCGCGCCGGGACCGCCTTCACCCCGCGCAGCCCCCGCCGCCCGCTCCCGCCCGGCTCTGCTCCGGGGCCGCCCCCCCTCGGGTCTTTTCCCGGCACACGCTGCGTCGCCGTTCTCCGCTCACTTTCCACCCCGCTGCAGCCACAGCAACAGCCGCCCTCCTCCATTGTCACCACAACCCTCGCCCACCGCTGCCGCAGCCGGGAACCGAACCCGGCGCTCCCAAGCCGCTCCCGGGCAGCGCCCGACGGTACCCACAGAGCAACAGCACCGGGCGGGTAAAGCCAGTGCGCATGCGCAGCGCTGCCCGGCTCCGCCCCGCCCTTCAACACCACATGACGTAACCAGGCACAGCACTGCTCCTGCGCTTCCCTTCCCACAACACCGCGCATGCTCACCATTGTTTCCATTTCTCCCTTAATGACCACACAACGAAGAGCTTCCCCAGGAAAGCTGTTTTGGACAAATCTCATCAAACTGTGCTGGGGGAGAACAGACACCACAAAAACTGGGATTTGCTGGCACAGGGCCTTGGACATCACACATCCTTCCCTGTTCTTGGATAACAGAGTTATCACAGATCTCCTGAGTAGCTACACCAGTAAAAAAGTGACTTTTCCAGCCCAGATGCAGCTGCATAAGCGTTCGGAGTGGCAAAATGAAAGGAATGTAAAAATCCCACCATGGAGTGAGATGGTGCCACCTCCTGCACCTGGGCCACCGTGGAACACTCCAGGCTGGGGGAACAGGGGCTGGAAAACTGGGAAAGGCCCTGGGGGTGCTGGGGACAGCAGCTGGACACGAGCTGGGTGTGCCCAGGTGGGCAAAGCCAAGGGCACCTGGGCTGTGCCACCTTGGGGTGACAGCAGGGCCGGGGCAGTGCCCGTCCCTGTGCTGGCACTGCTGGGGCACCTCCAGTGCTGGGGGCAGCTCTGGGACAAGAGGGACATGGAGGGGCTGGAGAGAGTCCAGGGAAGGGAACGGAGCTGGGAAGGGGCTGGAGAGTTCCTGAGGGAGCTGGGAAAGGGGCTCAGGCTGGAGCAAAGGAGGCTCAGGGGGGACCTTGTGGCTCTGCACAAGTCCCTGACAGGAGGGGGCAGCCGGGGGGGGTCGGGCTCTGCTCCCAGGGAACAGGGACAGGAGGAGAGGGAACGGCCTCAGGCTGGGCCAGGGGAGGCTCAGGGTGGATATTGGGGAAATTCCTCCATGGAAAGGGCGCTCCGGCCTTGGCACAGCTGCCCAGGGAGGTTTGGAGTGCCCACCCCGGGAGTGCTCCAACACCTGTGGCTGTGGCATGGGCGGACGTGGTCAGCGGTGGCCGTGCTGGTGCTGGTTGCACTCAGTGATCTCCGAGGTCTTTTCCAACCTTGATTCCGCTCTCAAGTCAGCCCCACGGAGGAGCAGCACAAAAGGCACCCCCAGGCTGCGAGCGGAGGGTTCAGAACACGCTGCGGCAGCAGGAACGAAGCTCTGCAGGATGAAACTGAAAAGGGGAGAAATGCCGGGCTCTGTGAAAGGGAACAACTGAGAGAGCCACAAACAAGCCACCAAACTTCTCACAGGGGACACCACCAGCAGCACAGATGTGAAGGGACTTCTTTTTGCCCCAGAACTGTGAATCCACAGCCCAAGCCACGTGCACACACTGCAGATGTGTATTTTTACTGCCAGCAAGCACCTGGGAATAAAAAACCTCAGCCCCAAAGCTTGATGTCTAAACAGCAACACAGAAGTTCTAAACCAGCTGTCGAGAGAAACAAAACACAGCAAAAACAAAGCAGAAAGGGAGCAAAAAACTTGTCACGCTGGCCGTGTTTCCGAGGGTGACAGGTTCTGCTGTGCTGGGAATGCAGCACAAAACACAAAAATCCTACTGCAACTCCTGGATCCCACAGCAGGAAGGACATGGAGATTCCCAGTGGGAATCAGGGATGCAGGACTCGGCTGTGCTGCCATCACTCCCTCAGGAATAGCCAGGTTTAGCTCATTCTGTCTGCCCAGAGAGGGGGGATCTGCTCCTGGATCCCCTGGAATGTTCCAGGCCAGGCTGGACATTGGGGCTGGGAAGAGCCCAGGACAGTGGGAGGTGTCCCTGCCCGTGGCAGCGCTGGCACTGGATGAGCTTGAAGGTCCTTCCAAGCCCAAATGGTTCTGTGAGTCTTAGAGCCCTGAAATTCTCATGACAGAGGTGGAAGTGCAAGAGCTTAAGGTCCCTTCCCAAAAAAACCCCATTGCACGACTCTGCAGCTTCTGGAGCCCTGGGTCCATGGAAATGCAGTTTCAGAGGAGCTCCGAGGAAATGGGTGTTTTGGGGAGAGCAGAGTGGCTGGAAGAGAGGAACAGGAACAGTCTCCTCGAGCAAGCCCTTGTGTCTCAGGGAGCGGGATCGGCTCGCTCCTAACGCACCTGGTGACTCCCAGAGCGGGGGATGGAAATGCAGCCCAGGTCCGAAAGAAACCCTGCCCGGGAAGGCGGGCTGGGATTGTGAGCTGGCTGCGGGAGCTCGCTGTTAAAGGCGATCTTTTGGGTGTTTGGGTGCGCCTTTGTCTCTGTGCGAAGCACCCGGCCGTAGCGCCCTTTGTGCTGCTGTCTCCTGATTTCCTTAAACTTTTCTTAAACGGTCCCTTTTCTTCAACTTTCCTTCAAATTCTAGAGTGAAGCTCGTTTTGGCAGCTGCGCGTGCGCGGATCCTTCCGCGTGCGCAGATGGCCGGGGCGCGCGGATCAGTGCGCATGCGCGGGCGGGGACGCATCACCGGTGATGCCTCCGCGGGCAGGACCGCATCACAAATAGTCCCTTTTGGCGTATCACTCCGCGTGGGGGCGCATCACCGCTGATCCCTCCGCGGGCAGGACCGCATCACAAATAGTCCCTCCTGGCGGATCACTCCGCCTGCGCATGCGCATAACCGCTGATCCCTCCGCGGGCAGGGCCGCATCACCGCTGATCCCTCTGTTCTGAACGGGATTGTGATGTTGGCTTTTTGCATGTTCCATCAGTGTTAGGAATGGATTGTGATGTTGGTTTTTTCATGGTCCTTAATGTGAGAAAAGCTTTGCCTGGGTTCTGTAATGTAACGCTGTAGAATGTCTGTAGTTTGGGTGCCCAGTTTGGGAAGGATGGGGGGGGGGGGGGGGGGGGGGGGGGGGGTGTCTTCACATTCCTGGAAAATCTTATCAGAAGAAAAGGACCCGAAAGCAGACGGAATGGAGCCAAGGAAAAAGATAAGACTGATAAGATGATACTCAGCAGCTCCAAAGAATTAATGAATGATGCACGATGGTGATGAATAAAAATAAGCTATGTACTTTTAAAGAGGATCTTTTGGCTGTACAGGTGCGCCTTTGGTTCTCTGCCGAAGCACCCGGCCGTACCGCCCTTTTTGCTGTTGTCTCCTAATTGTCCCTTTTCTTCAACTTTCCTTCAAATTTTACAAATAGCGAACCTCGTTTTTCACAATTTGGTGGCCCATACGGGGATAAAGGCTCAGCTCTGGGATCTCCCGGGGAACCCAGAGCAGGGGGGTGCCCCCGCCCACTTTTGGCGGCCTCGCTTTGTGTTTCCCGGCAGGGTCAGGGGGGTTTGCAGTCAAACACCCGGAGGGCAAGAGAGGAGACAAAGCAACAAGAAAGGAAAGAAAAGGCTCCCTGAGGTACCATGGTAATTAAACACGTAAAATCTTGTGCACCAAGACTCCGAGAAAAGTGAGTATTTTTTCTTTCCTCTTTTTGGGGGGATAAGGGGGATGAAAGTGTGTGCATGAGACACGGGCTGGTTACCCCAGAGCTGCGAAGCGAGTGTGGAGCCTCTGAGGCTGCGGCTCTGCTCTGCCACCAGGGAAGCAGTCAGTAAAGAGGCGAAGCCAAAGATAAAAGGAGTGAGAGAAGCCCCGGGTTAACTGGGACGGGTTTTCAGGGAAGGGATTGGAGTCCTTGAAGGAGGGGAGTCAAGAATTTCCTAGTATTGGATCCAAGAAATTTAGGGTTTAAGACTGCTGGATTGAGGGTTCAAAAATCCTGCTAAATGGAGGGTTAGTTCCGAGACATTTGGGTTTTGAGACTGCTGGATTGAGAGTTTAAAAGATTTCAAGAAATCCAGGCTTAATTCTGCCAAATTGAGGACAAATCCGAGACATTTGGGGCTTGAGGCTGCTGGGTTGAAAGTTTAAAAAAAAAAAAAAAAAAAAAAAATTCAAGAAATCCAGGCTTAATTCTGTCAAATTGAGGATTACTTCAAGAAACCTGGAATTTTGGGCCCAGGGGTGAGCATCGGCTAACAATTTGAAATTAAAAGGGACCTAAGCCTTGTGTGGTTGTGACTGATAACGCTTGAGAAAGAGAAGTTGGAACAATAAAAAGGAGCAATGAGAATGAATGAGAATGTATGTGATAGAAATGCTAAAGCTTGAAATATAACTTTTCTGGAAGGAGGCATATTTTATTAAGAGGAGGGAACTGTTGTATTCTAGGAGAAGAAACGGGAAAGAGGTGGTGAAGTTTGAAGAGTTGTTTTGTTGGTTTTTATTAAAAAGGTGGGAAACAAAGGCCTGGGAAAGATAGATAAGATTCTGAGAAAATGGGACATAAAACTAGTAAGCAAGAGTCAGGGAATAAAAAAAGGGAATAGAGGCGTGCCAGTGGAAATACCCCAGGAAAGCCCTTGGGGAGTTATGCTGGCTAACTGGAATACAAACCCAAGTACAAAGGAAACGAGCAAAGTCAAAATGATCCAGTTTTGTATGTTTGGTTGGGCCGAGAAGGAAATAAGATCTGACCATGTCTTCTGGCCCAGACATGGCTCTTGAAGTCTGGATCTGTCAGGCTTTACAAGTATTGGTAAATTCAAAAGAACTCGTTAACACAGAAGAAAGCAAGTACGCTTCATGCTGGGTGGGAAACAGAGTCTAAGGGGATAAGAATTTTAAAGTTGTCCGAGACCCAAGGAAAGGAGCAAAGGGAAAGCAAGAAAGAGAAGGGCTGGGAGCCCCTGGAAGCATCGCCCCCTCCACTCCCGCCTGTCTCGCCCCAAGCCCAGGCTCCTGTGGCGCCGCTCGCAGCTGCAGCGCCGCTCCCGGAGCCCGAGGTCGCGCCTGTGCCGGCTCTCAGGCACCGCCCGCGGCTCCACCGCTTGTCCCAGCGGCGGCGGCTCCGCCGGTAGCCCCGCTGTTCCCGCCGCCCCCTCCAGCCCCTGCGGCTCCAGCGGTAGCCCAGCCCGCCGCTTTCGGTGCCCCTGTGCCCGTCCCTAGCCCGGCTCTCCGCTCCACACCAGCCCAGCCCGCCGCTTTTGGGGCCCACCCCGGCCCCGCCCCGGCCCCAGCCCCGCTCCCGATGTCCGCGGCCGTTCCAGCAGCCCCTGCCCCCGCTGCGTTCTCTGCCGCGGCTCCATTGAACCCGGCTTCGGCCCCGCGGGCCGCGCTGGGCTCACCAGCAGCTCGGCCTCCTGGCGCCGTGGCTGCTGCGGACCCGTGCAGAGGCTCCACGCCAGCCTCTGGTACCGGCCCCAAGAGCTGGTGCCCTTGGCGGTGCCGGCAGCAGCCTCCGCCTTTGCTCCCCCGGTCCTGGAGGAATCGGCCTCCGAGAGGATCCCCACCTCCTACCCCCCCTCCCTCCCTCGCCTGCACCGTTCCCCTGGCAACGACCGCTTCTGCTGCTCCTCTGAAAGGAGAAGCAAAACGCCAAAGTTCCATCTCGAGGAACGAGCCCTTGCAGAAGGAAATAATATCTGGAGACGGTTCTTCCAGCTGTGTCCAAGGAAAAAGAATGTCAGGGTAGGCTTTAGTTGATGGGGGGACTATGCACACTGGAAGATTTAGCACACAAGAAGGGAAATACATCTACTGATTCAAGGTATGCTTTTGGAGGGGTGCATGCCTTGGGAAAATCTGGGACACCCCACCTCTGCTTCTTTAAGTGTCTCCATGTGGGACATCAATTAAATGTGGACAAATTTTAGAATGCAGCTTCCAAGTCAAGTTACCTGCTAGGAAATGACTCCAGCTCTCTGGCACCTTGGGCTGTTTTAAACACAGCCTGGCCCTTCATGGCTGAGGCTCTGAGTTATTGCACAGGCATTCAGGGCTGACAGTTCCCTGCAGGGAGAGCTCAGCACATGTCCACAGAGGCAATCCCAGCATGTGCAAGAAAGAAAGAAGCAGCAAAAGGTTATTGCTTCTCTTTCAAAAGTTATTTCAAGTACTCAAACCCAAACCAACCTTTGCTCTCGATTTTGGCTCCTTTGCAGACTGCCTCTGCCGTGGGGTTTTCTCCAGGAGAAGCAAAGGAATTGCTCATGGAACAGTGCAGATTAAGTTATCCCAAAGGGAAGTAAAGAAAAATATCTCATTTTTCCATCAAAATGCTCATGCTCTTTCCTACAGATTATTTCAAGTTTTTCCCACAAGCTTTGCCCTACCCATCATCCCATTTTTACCCCAAAAAGTAATTTTCTCTATCCTCAAGAATGTCTCAGTGTCTATCCCCAAAATTTTCACTGTGCCTCTGCAAGTGACTACCTCAGTTTACCTCATGCTGTTCATTCTCTTCCCTGGGGATTGCTCCAGATTTTCCCTCCAAGCTGTCCCTGTCTGTCCACTTCTGCTTTCTTCTTTTTTACAAGAAAGTATTCATTCACTACTCTGGATATTAGCTCCAGTTTTACCCCCCAAAATTTCCCTAACATTCACTAGTCATTGCCTGATTTTTACCTCAGTATGTTCATTCTCTCCCCCTACAGATAACCTCAGATTTTACCCCCAGTATTTTCCCTACCTGCCCACTAACTATTTACTCTTTTTGACCTATAAATACTCTCTTTCTACCCTGGAGATTTCATCAAGTTTTACCCTGAAATATTTCACTATCTTTCCAGTACTGTCTCACTTTACCTCATGATGTACGCTCTCCCTGCCACACTTCACCCCAGATTTCACCTCCAAAATTATTGCTGCTTGTCCACTACTTATTACCTGATTTTCACTTCAGTAGGTCCATTCTCTGCCCAACAGGTCATTTTAATTTCTACCCCCCAAAACTTTTCCAACCTCTCACCTAGTGATTGCCTCAGTTTACCTCAAAAATGCTGTCTCCCCTAGAGATTACCTCAGACTTGACCCCCAAATTTTTTCCCTGTCTGCAAGTTACTACCTCCGTTTAACTTCAGTATGTTCGTTCTCTGCACTACAGACTCAAGTTTACTCTCAAAATCTCCCTGCCTCTCCAACACTGATTACTTCCTTTTTACCTCAAAAGATTGATTTATTTTCTACCATGGAGGTTACATCAAGTTTCACCCCCAGAATTTACTAATACTTCCACAACTGATTCACTCAGTTTACCTCAAAAAGTGTTCATTCCCTCACCTAGAGATGACCTTGTATTTAACCCCTAAAGGTTTCCCTACCTGTGCACAACTGATTGCTATAGTTTACTTCAAAATCTTCATGCTCTCCACTACAGGTCACCTTGAGTTTAGTTCAAAAGTTTTCCCTACCTGTCCATTACTGATTATCTCAATTTTTACCTAAAATAAGTCATTCTCTTCCTACAGACACCAGATAGCAAATCATACAAAGATCTAAAACTCTGCACAAGAAACAGCAGAAAGTTTTCCATGAATAACACAAGTTCCATTTTTCCCTCCTCTGCCTAGGACTGCTACCAGGAGACAGGAGAGTTGTTATCAACACTCAAACCTCGCAAGCGTTGTTATTTCTCAGAGAGCTGCGCTGGCACTGAGCTACTCCCATGCGCCTGCAGGGCTCTGGGGAGGAGCAAGACAACATCCCACTCCTGCCTGGAGAAATTTCACCCCTGTAAAAAGTCATTTCCCTTCTCTCTCTCTGAGCCACGGCCAAAGCAGCTGTGTAGAAATACATGAACTATTCATGGAAGGGATTATTCAGTTGTGGGAAAAACGCTAAAGAAAGACTATCACCCCAAATTTCAGGGTGAAAACACACTGCTTGTTAACAGGAGCACACAAACTCATTTAAACCAGAGAGGAAACTGCACATCAGGAAAAGAGCTGAAAGATATGCTCTGCCTTGATTGATAATTCCAAAGGAAATGCCCCACGGATCATAGGCAATTACCTATAATTTTACCTCCATAATCACTGGATTTCTGACTTGGGTTGCTGTGGAAGTGTTTCACAGATGCCTTGAGGGGTCAGGGGCTTGGTTGGATTCTTTGTGGTTAGTCCTGACAGGCCCAGGCCAAACCCACCCACCTGCATCGCTGCTCCACCCCAAATTTGCATGAAATACTGAGAACAGTTTATAAATACTCCCCTTCCCTGTCCTTCCTTACACAACCATGGAGCAAATGTACTCTATCCCTTGTTCCCAAGAGCACCTCTCCAGCCCAAATCCCAGTTTTCACAAACACAAACCAAACAGACCTAAGACAATTATTCCATCAGTGCCTGCAATTCTGAGCTCCCTGTTCCCTGCCACTCACACAGCAATCTCACCTCAGCCCAGAGACTCCCTGTCCCCAAAGGGAAACAGAACCTGACGGGGCACAGCTCTGGCACCGCATTTCCCCTTGTTCCTGGAAAGCCCAAGTAAATCCAGTCCCTCAGACCTTGCATCCCTGAACACCAGGAGAGCTGGAGTTTTACCCAGATCCCAGTGCCCTGCACGGCTGCGCTGACACGAGCACAGGCCGATCGCTCCGCCCAGCACCATCCCTCATTTTCCTCCCATTGCTCCCCAAGTGTCCCCAAACCACCCCGTGTCTGTGCCGGGGCCAGGGCCTGCCCCAAGCCCGACCAGAGGCTGTCACCCAGCCCTGCACCAGCTGCTGCCCCTGGGAGAGCTGGGAATGCACTGAGAGCTCGGCTCCCCAGTCCTCAGACACACAAATAATGCCCAACCTGCCCCTCTGGGCACAGCCAAACACCACAATTCCATCATCCCCAAGCAACTCTGGCAGTTGCCTCTTCACCTCTGCCCTTTTCCAAAGGACACAGGTAGGACTGGGGTGTCAGAAATGGCATTCCCTAGGCAGTTCATCCAAGCACAGAGGAGAAGAGGAACCCTGTGTCCCTCTGACTGACCCCACAGCATGGGCAGGACCAGCTGGGTTTTTTGTATTCTAAATTTTAAAATGAACTGAAGAACCTGAAAGGCAAGAAACAACACATGCATAAGGTTAGAGCCAGTCAACACACACACAGACAGACACACCCTCAGACACCCCTTCCTCAGCTTACACGCTGACTGCGGCCCTTACTAGAAACAGTCCCCCCTAAAGAAGATGCTTTAACATCTTCTTCCATCTGCTGCTCCTTGATGTGGAACAGTAGATCCTGGGAAAATTGGTAGCATCAGTGACCATAGGGATCAAAATCTGCCTCGGGGACCTGCAAGACAGCATGAGGCAGTCTGCAAGTAGCTGACAGATAGGAGTTATCCCCACACCAGGCCCATAAGCTTTCTACCCAAAAGCCCATAGACAAGAGATGAGAGTTTAAAACTGTTCAAACTAGCCATGACTGAATGTGCCAGGGCAGGGCAGCTCCAAGCATAAGCAGCACATGGACACACAGTGCATCAAATATAAGCAGAGATGACACGAAGACTTGAGATAACGCTTCAGAAGATAAATTCTTGAGACCAGGATGCTTTGAGGCAACGGAAGTTACGAAACTACTGCAGTGAGGAAGGTCTAGTACACTTCATATAGAAGTCCAAGGGAATGGCACATGAAAAAAAGATACTACCAAAACTGAGAAGGAAGATGGATAGGAACACCTTGTGTACTTCTTCTGGTCTCAAAAAGCAAAACCATAAAGATGCCAGAATAAGCCCGATCCAGGAAAGTATGCAAGTGCTCCTGCTGCCAATATGGCCCATAACGATGCCTGTAAAGCATTGAGACATCACAAAGCCCTATGACGCTGAAGACAACGGACACAGACCACATAACATAGACATCAACTGAAACTGCCCAGCAATTTTACTTGATGGACCAAGATTCCTAGCGCAAGATGAGTCAGAGGCCAATGACGCCGAAGGAAAGAAGGCTCTATGGCAGTAGTACGGGACAGTGAAATGTAAACTCCTTATGAGAAGTTAGTGCCAAAGCTGGTAAGAGGATGCTCAAGAAGCGCAGTAGGCCTAGAGAAGGAGGCAACGACTGCCAGCTGATACAAAGGGATCCCTAGAGAATGATTCTGCCGCCAAAGGCTGAAGTGACGTCACAAAACATGACCGACCAACAAATGGCCAAGATGCAAGGTGCCTGCGTGCTATGTTCAAAAGTGCTCCAAAGCGTGGCTACACTGAAGAGTAGGCAAACTTTAGACTGTGGCAATCATGCCAGACCTGAAGGCAGGCTCCTCAGGTGAAAAGATGGACAATGACATCGAGACTCAAAATCCAATGATGCGAAGCTCACAAGAACATGGAGATGGGTTGGAACTGCCCGGCCCGGCAAAGGCTCGAGTGATGCTGAAGAGAAACCCTCTCTCCCTTAACTCCAAGGGGCCCGGCCTACTACAGCCCTCTCCTCTAAGCTAACTTCAAATGGCCTCCTGTGATTCCAAAGGTTTTTGCCTTCTCCCAACCAACAGTCCCCACACTTAGCTCTCCAAAGACCAGCAGACAAAATCCATCCTCGACAGAAAAGAATGCTTCAGCACCGTGGATGTCAATACATGGCCCACAGCCCACTTGGGCAGCTACAAAAGATAGAGAATAATGACAAAATTCAGACTGTGATGACACATCCCAGAAGTGACCCCTTGCACAATGCCCCTCTCCCTCATAACTGCCGAGGCTCATCGCTCACCGGCCATTTCCAAACTTAGGCTCTGCACCTACTTGTAGTACCTAAGACAACAAAACAGAAACTGCGACTGTTGCCCTCCAGAAGAATAAATGCACGGGCTCCCTCTGCACCACTGGCCCAGGCTCACCTCAAATCTCCATCCGACTCCAGAGGTGGCCCGGACGATACCTGCAAAGCGAAAAGGGACACGCTTCGCATGCTGCCACGTACCTCTCACCTATCAGTCGCCCCACCTAAATGCCAACTCACCTGCTCGCCTCTGTCCCTTGGCATGCCCAGGGCAGCAGCAGCACCTGCAGAGAAGCAAAGCAAAAAAACATGCTGAGAGACTGAAACCACAGCCTCCCTGCTCCAACTGAAGTACACCACACCTATAGCTTAAGCTTGCACCCACCTGGCCTCCAGCATCCCAGGGCCGGGACCACCTAAAATGCATAAACAAAAACAGACGCTTAGAGCTGCACCAGAAACTGATACCCAAGCAGTAACAACTCATTCTGGCCACCAGTCACCGCTCACCTCGCTCCATCGACCTTGACCACTGATCTTCAGCATTACTTCCTACAAATAAAGATGAAGAACAAAGCTGTAACACAGGCACCATTTACACTTGCCCTGCAAAGACAAACGGTGACTGACCTTCCTGTGGGAACCACCTCACCTGGTATGGGGCACTCTGCCACAGATTCAATCCATCTGCATCTGAAAGAAAGTGATGACAAAAGTCAAAGTGCTGCATCAGAACTTAGCAGCTCCAGACATCTTGTGTCAATCTAGAAATACCATCTTGAGTCCAACTAATCCCTACATTACAAGTGTCAAGTCCCTAGGACTTATCCTATTACACCTACACCCAGACTATGTAGCAGGGCAAAGCAGCCCCGGGCCAAACACACAGACACCTGTGACACAGGAGATGACAAACAAGGGGATGCAACAAGGAGAGGAAACTCTCAGCAAGAAGAATTACCAATGACATGACCTAGATGAGGCCGATGAGGCTCAAAGAGCTCTGGCAGAAAAAGACCCTAACAGAAGGACTTATGCCAAGAACCGCAAAGATGGACGCCCGAGAATCGTACGGTTGGAATCCTCTACCTATCCTCGCATTCTCCCAAGTCCTAATCTGTTATAAGGGATTGTTGCAGTGCACAGCTGTCAATACAGCTCAGAACAAGACTGTAAAAGGTGTCTGACTCAATTGTGCTAAAGAGAGATGCGATTCCGATGCATGTCCGAGCTTGCAAGTCAAAGGTTCAAGGGTACCAGCGTCGGGCCAAGGAACGCAAAGGAGCTGCTAAGGATGATGCCCAGCATATCCGATAAGCCCCTCAAAGGGGTAAGGCAAAAGACATGTGACACAAGATGCCCACAATAGAGACACAGAACACACAATAGACAAGTGACACAACACGCACCGGGACTGCTCTGCCCTGCACACCTCAGCATTGTGATCAAAAGCGAGACTTGCCCTTTACGTGGCCTAAGGGCCCCTCTCGTGGACATCCCCATCTCCAAAGCTAATTCAAAAATCCCTCCCACCAAGTCCTGACCCAGCACCCCACTCTCATCCCCCTCCCTGAGGTGTAGCCCTCGACTTAGCTCTCAGATATCCAGGGATGCAAATCCTCATCAGGTGCAAAAGAAGGCCGCCTCATCATCTGGGAAGTTCCTGCCCTCAGAGGGCTCTTCTCTCTTAGTCTACTGCAATAAAGAAAACCAAACATCAGTGCCTGAACTCAGCAGCACATCAGCCAAAACCCAACAATTCCACTACTCACCGGCTCCTGAGAACGCCCCGGTCCTTGGCTCACACGCTGGGGCCGCACTCCGACGCCGCCGTCGCAGGGTATCCCTGGGTTAAGGGGGGACAAGGTGATGTGGCATTGCTGAAACTTGAGTGGACCCTCGCTCCTCCCTCTCTCCCCGACTCGCCACAACTCCTCAGCCATTGCCAAAAGCTGCCCAGATGGCACCTTCAAACAGAAAAGGTACAGGCTTCATTGCAGAGCCCTGTAATACTTCTGGAAGGCTCACAGGGGCAGCTCAAGGGTGATAAACTGGCTCCATCAGCTGGTCCATGAGGGGGTTCAGCCCCTGCAGGCATAATACAAGTGGGCCACCTAAAACACACAAATGGATGCTTAGACAATGCATGCTTTGAGCTGCCCCAGAATTTGGCACCCAAGCAATACCTGGTCACTGGTACTGGTCACTGCTTACCTCACTCACTTGACCTTGATTGCTGATATCCAGGTTTACTTCCTAAAAATAAAGAGAAAGAACAGCCCTGCAACATAACCAAAATGAAACACCACCCCTGAAAAGCTGAATGATGACCAACCTTCCCAGGGGAGAAGGGGCAAAACAAAATGGAAAGGCACATGCCCATGTAGCGTCCAAAAGTGTTGCATTGCCAAGGTAGGTTCCACCTGAAAGTGCTCGACTGTGACCTCTTTCTGCAAGGGTGTCTGTCATGTTGGAGTAGCGATTTGAATGCTGCAGACCACCTGTAAAACACAAAAAAAAAAAAAATCAAAGGCTTATAGTTTCATCACTAATACAACAACTCCAGTAGCAGCCAGTTCTGTGCTTGAATCAATACTCATCCAGCTCATGGTCCCCCCGGTGCCAATACCCTGCTGTGCCAAGTGCCTCGCATCTTCAAAATGAAAATCCAAACAGTGAGGTAAACATAGAGCCCAAAGTCAGGCCGTAGCTTGGACTTCAGGCACTGACCCACCTCGTTGCTGTGCTCCTCTGTTCACATCAGGTTTACATGCTCTCCCTCTGCAAAAGAATTATTTGTCAAAGTTACCCAGCTTAGCCTTTCCCAAGTTCTCATTCCTCAAAGCAAACTGCCTAGGATCCCACAGCAGTGGGCCTTAGGACAAACTACTATGAAACTGCAAGACACCACTGCACCACTCCCACGTCTCCACTGAACACCACACAGACTGGCCACAGTCACTCCATCGGAGGCGTGGCTCAGGTGGCTGAGCAAAGCAAAAGGCTCCCTGTAAAGTCTCCTTTCTTCTCCACCTATCCCCCCACCAGGACTACTCTACAGGGCAGAGCAATTCCAGGCTAGACACAAACTCAAACAACACATTATACTACAAGCAGCGTGATATGAAGATGATAAAAAAACCTCTCGGCAAGAAGAACGATGGCAAGGACAGAGATGATGCCAAAAGAAACAACCAATAGTATGGCATTGGTGGATGAAGGGGGCTCTAAGGGGCAGAAGAAAAGACTGGAACAGTGACCTGTTCTAAGAACTGTCAGTCACAATGATCAAGATGGCTGTGAGAGACAAGGCCACATTTAGAATGCTCCCATATCCTGACAATCTTACAAGCCCCAGGACATTACAGCTCACGGCTGGAAAGGATGGATGGCAGTACAGCCGGGAACAAGGCCTCCAAAGAGATCCGACTCAATGCTTTCAAGATGTGATTCCAAGATGTGGCCAAGCCCACTGGTAAAAGAACAAGTGATATTGGCATCCTACCGAGAAGTACGAAAGTTCAAGAAGCTAGAGATGATGGCCAATGCTTATGACAAGCCCCTTAAGGATAAAAGGCAGAGAGATCTGATCCAAGGGAAGCCAAAGACACAGAACACACACCGGACAAGACAACACACACTGGAACTGCTCTGCGCTGCACACCCTACAGTTGCAGTCAAAAGTAGGGCTACTCCCTTTAGCTTACCTAAGAAGGCCCTTGGAGAGCATCCCTTTCCCCTACACTACTTTTTAAATCTCTCCCAGCAATTTCCAACCCACTATCCTGCTATCATCCCTTCTCCGGGCCCCAGCCCCCAACTTAGCTTTCAGATGACCAGTGATGTGAATCCACACTGGATGCAAAGGAGTCCACCTCAGCCATCTCCAAAGGCACTGGGATCCCCAGGTTGGCCTCTTAGTCAGCTGTGACAAAGAAAACCAAAATCAATGCACCAGTGTAGTGGCATACAAGCCAAATCCCAACAAGTCAGCTGCTAACTGGGACCCTGCTCCCACTCCCACTCATACTTGCAGTCTTTAACTTACCTATCAGAAGCCTCCATCTCCAATGTCATCTCTGACCCAGGGTAGCTCCCTCTTGCAGCACAATGAATCTGCTGAACAAATTTGAAGTGTCATACTTGACACAATCTGGAATTTCAGCAAGTTGCAATGCTTCTAAGAAAAACAAGGGGAAAAAAAAATTACAAAAAGTACCAAGCACCTTATCAACCCTGAACACTCAATCCAAAAATCATGAACTACGGACTCAATGCTATCTTCTTTACAGTGTCTTCAAAGCCTCTATTGCTTTAGATGCCAAAAATACCTGCTGAAAGAAAGCTGAAAAAACCCGAAAGACCCCCCCCCCCCCCCTTCATGGAAATAAGAAGACACCCTCACCCCCACTAACCCCACAACAGGAATGGGCCTCTTTTACCCTGGGCTGGGGTTAATATACCCCTGGCCGGGCCCGCCTCTCTTTCCCACCATGCCCGGGGAAAAGGGAGGAGGCAATTTTACCATAAGGGATAAAAGCACTGGGAGGAGCTGCAGCTGTTTGGCTGCTCTGCCTTAAATTCCAGGTGAGTGAAGGGCTCTGTAGATGCCTTCTGTTTTACTACAGCTGCATCCACTGAAAGGGTAAAAACACTCCTTGTTTTGGCAGCGTAGACAGATGAGTTGCATTCTTCCTTGTTAAGTTCTGTAATTGTTCATTAGTGACTATTGAGTCACAGGAATATGGAGGGTGGAGAAGAATAGTAGTAATATACATGGTGTAACTCCTGTTGGGGTCTCTAATTAGGGATGTATTCATTATAAATAAAACTGAAAAAATAATGGGCTCTCTGGCAGCAGGAGGGTTTTGTGAGTGCTGGGCTCGCTCCCTTGTGAGAGATTGGGTACCACTACCCAGCTAGAAGTGCCCTGAGGTACAGATTTAAATTCTTAAAATGCTGAAAAAGGGGGAGCTTCTTTCAATTGAACCCCTTCAAATGAGAGACTAGGGAGTGTTTGTCTCTACTTAAATAGATGCCATAGCAATAAATGGGTTCTCTCCTCTGAATCCCCGAAAATACTGGAAAAAGAGGGGTTTTCCTTACTTCAGGTCTCTCCGGTGATGGAAAAAGGGGGATTTCTCCCTCAATTCAAACCCTTATAAAGGAGGGACAACCGGGTTTTTCCCTCAATTTAAACCTTGGGATGATGAAAATGGGGGAGTTATGCTTAATTCAAACCAATAAAACAGCATTGTCAAGGTTTTCCCCTTCTATTTAAACTGGAGAATAATGGAAAATGGGGATTCCCTGTCAAGTGATACCCCTAAGAGAATGGAAAAGGCAGGGTTTCCTTCAACTGATACCCTTAAAATTGCAGAGGAAGGGGATTCCCCCTCAATTTCAACACAGACAATTATGGAAAAGGACGTTTTTTCCCTCTGTTTAAATCCCTTTTCTCCTCATAACCCCCCTTTTTTTCTGGGGGCACTGGGGAAGAGCTGCCAAGATGAAAGGGGAAAGTGGAATGTTTCCCTGGGACCCCACATGCTGCCCTGCCTGCTCAGGTGCTGCCCCTTGGCACGAGGGGTTTTCCCTGGGCATTTTCTGGGAGCAGTGCTCTGTGCCCAGGTGCCTCCGGCTGCTCCCCAGCTCCTGCCGGATGCTCTGACCATTGTCCCTGGAGGGACACTCGGGATGCCCCCATTGCCCCTCTGGACCAGCAGCTCCCTGCACAGCTGTGCCCGGGGAACCCTCGGAGAGCGGCCTCTGGCAGGAGCCGCCCCCTCCTCATCCTGGCCGCTCACACCTGGGGCTGCTGCGCCTTGGAGCAGGGGCTGAGGAGGAGAAAGGTCCTGCTGGTCCTTCCCTGCCCTGCACAGCCCTTGGTGTGCCCCTGAAACACCGGGGTGCCGGGCTTTCCTTGCTGTGGGAGACTGGGTGGTTCTTTGATCCCAGACTCTGCTCTTCCCCGGGCACGGCACATGGACAGGGGGCAGAGATGGGCCCTCAGAGGAGCGGGGGCTGCTCCTCGCTCTCGGGGCGCCGCGGGCGCTGTGCAGCCTTCCCCTTTTACTTCCCAGTTCCTCATTTTGTGCCTCCTTTTCCCTTGGGGATGCGCCCGGGCCGCATTCCAGCGGCCGCCACGGCAACAGCACCTGCGGGCGGCGGGGTGGGCGGGGTTTTATCCACTGAAAACACACATTGTCATTAAAATCTGTTTCCTATCTAATACACAAAAATCACTTTCCTAGAAGGAATTTCCATGCATTCACCTCCTCCTGGAAGTCTTTTGATGGTCCTGCAGATTCATTAAGAGGGGTCCCTGCTGGTCATATTCACTGAATGCTTCAGTATTAAAGGTGACCTTGCCTTGAGCTATTTTTCTGGGCGTGCACTGTTGCTTCTTGTGACAGAACTGCCCCAGAACCACTGCAGGCCTCCTGATCTGTTCCAGCACCGGCTCCAGCCTCAATTTCTTGCCCTGTGTGCACACATTTAAATCCTTTAATCTTTTTCACTACTTGGTCTTTCAGCAACATCGGGGAGCTGAAAATGTTTATTCTCTATGTTATTTCTCAATCCCCTGCTGAACAGCCCAACCCTCCCTCCTCCCTCTCCCACCCCACCATTCCCACCACCCTGCTCCCCTGCACATCTCACTTCTCTCCACCAAACCCTTCCCGCTGCAGGGAGCTGCTGAGGAGCCGCTTGGTCCATCCCTGGATTCTCCAAGCACTGACTGCCCATCCACTCTGACCACAGCCGGGGCCACATCCCACCGCCTGCCCAGCATCCATCCATGGTGGTGAGCTCCGTGTCCCCACCTTCTGCCTCACCCACCAAAGGAGATGATCCATGTGAAATAGATGTCACCGACATGGCCATACACAGTGTGACACTGCTCATCTGTCTCTGTGCGCTGGCCGGGAACGGGGCTCTTCTGCCTCCTCAGATGGAAAGGGCGTACTGCCGGCATCTTTAGCCTGGCTGTCACTGACTTCATCTTCCTCCTCATTGCGGTCCCCTCTGCCCTGCTCTTCCTGCTGGAAGATGTGTCCTGCTCTCCTGTCATGCCCCTGATGTACGTGAGATTCCTTTACCTGGTGTCAGCGTTCTCCTGCTACTTACTGGGTGCTCTTCTGGATGACAGCCATCAGTGCCAAAAAGGACATGGAAAAGCTCTGCAAGCTCTGCTGCCGCTGTGACCTTCCCAATCCCATGATGTGGGTGCTGTGGGGTGCTCAATGCTTGACCTTCTTCGTTCCCATCATTCTCATTCCCACAGTGGCTTCCCTGTGCCCGTCACACGAGCAGGAGCACTGCCGGGTGGCTCTCATCTCCATGTTCTCCGTTACCCTGCTCCTCTTTGCTGCACCCGTGGTCATTACCCGCATAATAATCAACATGTTCCGCTGGGTCCCGGTGTTTCCCGGTCTGTCCCGCGGGGAGGCGGGGCCTGACCCGCGCCACGCCCCCTACGCGCGCGCTCCGCCGGGGTCACGTGGTTCCCCGCGCGTCACGTAATCGGGGCGGGGGCCGCCGGGAAGCGCCAGGCGGGACCGGGCCGGGATCGGGGTCGGGATCGGGACCGGGCCCAGGCCCAGCGCAGCCCCGGCCAAGCCGCAGCCCTGCCCGAGCCCTGCGAGCCGCCAGCCCGGCGCCGGCCCGCCATGGACCGCCGGGACGCCTCCGGATCGGCCGCCCGCTTGGCAGCTGCCCTCCCCTCCCTCCCCCGGGCCGCGCCCCCCGGCGCTTCGTGACTCGCCGGCGGCTCCTCGGCTCCTCCATCGTTCGCCGGTGGCGGCAGCCAAGAGATAGTCCGGGCCTAGCGGAGCGGCCAGCGCAGGTGAGCACGGCCGGGCCTGGCCTCCCGCCGGCGCCGGGGCCACGCCGTCCCCGCCCCGGGCACTCCCGGGACATCCCGGCCGCCCCCTGGGCGGCAGCGGCGGGCCCGAGGGCGGCATCGGCCGCTGCGGGCGCAGCTCCCGCCGGGACCCGCAGCTTTCCCCGCGCTCGCGCCCCGCGGTGGGGGACACCCCGGGAGGGCGGGGGTCCCTCCCCGGGCAGCGCAACCCGGGGCATTCCCTGGAACGGGGACTCGGGGCCGGCGGGGCCGCTGTGCTGCCCTCCCCGCTGATGGGTTGAATCCTGTTCCGGTCATTGGCTTTGTCAGGGCTTTGTTCCTTCCCCTTTGCTCTCCCGGTTTGGCGCCGGAGCCGCTCCGGGATGGAGCGGGCCGGCACCGGCACGGGCTGCGGGGCTCTGGGGGCGGCCAGCGGCTCTGGGCGGCTTCGCGGGGCTGCCGTGCTCGGGGAATTGACTTCGGGCGGCTGCTGCCGAAGGTGAAGGAGGGAAGAGTCGCGGGTCCGGACACAATCCCGTCCCGGAGTGAGCGGGCGGCTGTTACGTAAAGCCTCATCCTTGGGGGGGTTGTGTTGGACTTTGTAAAAGTCGTTTAACGTTCCTGGGCTCTGGGCTGACTTTTTTCCTTTTTTGCCATTTTTCAATGAGCAAAACGAAGCGAGAAAGTGTTGAGAGGTGTAAGCCAGGTATCCGGTGCATTCAGTGCTGTGCCTGTGATTCTCTTCGGGAGATGAGCAAGTGGTTCAGTGGATTTTGGGGGAGAACTGAGTGCTTGTGCCAAAGCTCGCTCACAGCCTGGGCAGATGCTGTACAGTGGAAAGGGAAAAGGGGCAGGTGTGGGACCCACTCCCCCCCCCCCAGCTCATCTCTCGCCTTATTACGGCCTTGTTTGGTCATTTTCTCAGGAGTGCCGGTGCTTTGAAGCATTCCTGTGTTCCCAGTGCTGGCAGCCAGGTGCCCACCTGCCCCTGTGGGACTGCCCAGGCCCTTCGTCAGTGCCACTCTTTGGAATGAACTGCTTCTGCTGGGGCCTGTGTGTTCATTTGTCACCTGGGCTCCCTCCCAGCTACTGAACTCCTCTCAGGTGTATTCCTAGTTCCTGACATTCCTTTAAAACTACCGAATTCTTCTCTCAGGTCCCTGGCAAATGGGGCTTTGCAGCCTGGGGGAGTTACTGCAAAACGGGGTCTAGTGAAGTGCTCTGCAGGAGTGGTTGTGCACCTGAATGGTCATTTAATTGTCTCCTCTAATGAGGGAAACGTGATTAAACTCCCGGCGCTGTGCTGCTGTTGTGTGTCAGCCTCGAGGTGTGAGACAGTCCCGGTGTCACACTGGAGTTGCTTAGTGGCTGTGCTGAGACTGGGACAGGTCTTGTTGGTCAGGAGCAAAAGGGAAAATTTATCTTTTGGCTTGCTTAATATCTTGGCTTTATTAATGTATCAATGTCAATTGTTGTCATTTGCTGCCTTCTGCACAGTGTGTTTGCAGCTCTGTGTGAGAGCAGGCTCTCCCCTGTTTGGGATTGAGACAATCCTGGAATATCCTGAGCTGGAAGGGACCCACAGGGATCACCCAGTCCCACCCCCGTCCCTGCCCAGACCCCCCAACAACCCCAGCCTGGGCATCCCTGGCATCGCTGTCCAAATGCTCCTGGAGCTCTGGCAGCCTCGGGGCCATGCCCATTCCCTGGGGAGCCTGGGCAGTGCCCAGCAGCCTCTGGGGGAAGAGCCTTTCCCTGATCTCAGCGTGAGCCTGCCCTGGCCCAGCTCCAGCTGCTCCCTGGGTCCTGTCTGTGTCCCAGGGAGCGGAGATCAGAGCTGTAGGCCCCGATGTGTTCTGACCTCACACTTCTCTACCAGAACAAACCCAGTACCCTCAGCAGCTCTTTCATGGTCCTTCCACACCCTTCCCCATCCCCATGTCCCTTCTTTGGATGCTGTCAGCTTTTTATCTTTTTTATATTGTGGCGCCCAAAAGTGCCCCCAGGACTCCAGTACAGTTTAACAGCAATGAAAGAAAACAGTAGATTTCAACTTTGATCTCAAAAGCTGTCTCAGGCCCCTGATACTGCCTCGAAATGTCTTTGCAGTTCTTGCTTTATGACTTGTGTCAAACACGGAGAGAGTGAGACTGAGCCCCTGGGGTCAGGTTCTGTGTGAGAAGCCACACAGCAAGCCAGAAATCTTTGCTCCAGATCACCAGAAATTTACAGTATTGAGGACGGAAATACTGAGAGTTGAGTCTTGGGAGCTGAGCCAGGAAAGCAGCACCTCTGCCATGGGCAGATTTGGCACGTGGAGAGAGCTCGAGCAGCTTGCAAGAGGTCCCAGCAATGTGTGTGTGGAGCTGGGAGGAGCATGAGTTGCAGTGTCGTGTTTGGAGTCCCCCTGGGTGAGGATGTAGGAATAGACTGGAGTTTTTGGTGACTGAGGTTTCTTTTCTGTTTTTGGCCACATCATTTCAGTTTGTTACTCGCCTGTGGTTTGTTCTACAGGCCTGTTTCCTTTCTCTCCTACTATGGTGTCACAGTTATCTTCAGCAGAGGCTCAGCAATAACTAAACTTGAGCTTAGATACTTAAACTTCAGTTCAGAGTAGATACACGGCAGAAATCCTTCCGTGTGAGGGTGGGCAGGCCCTGGCACAGGGTGCCCAGAGCAGCTGTGGCTGCCCCTGGATCCCTGGCAGTGTCCAAGGCCAGGCTGGACACTGGGGCTTGGAGCAGCCTGGGACAGTGGAAGGTGTCCCTGCCCTTGGCAGGGGTGGCACTGGATGGGCTTTAAGGTCCCTTCCCACCAAGACCTCGTCTTCCTTTGCCTTCAGTGTCTGCCTCAGAGTTTGTACCAAAACCAAAGTGAGGTTGGTGTCACCTTCTCTAAACTGGGAGAACAGATCACTCCAAGCTGTGGGGAGATGGAGAGGCTGTAGGATGGAGAGGGTGCAGCCCTGCAGACGCCGAGCTGTGGGGTTGCTGCTTTTCCTCGTTGTTGCTGCGGACACAGCTCAAGGTGGGTCTGAGAGAGACAAACTCTGCTTTTGGGGGTTTGTGTTGATGAGGAGGGGAGGGGAGGTCACTGCTCTGCTTCTTGTAACTGCTGTGGCAGAGCCAGGAGCCCAAGGCAGGACAAGGGCAAAGCAAACCTCTCCGAGCTCTTGGGTTCTCTTCATTCCCAGATATTCTGATTCCTGCCCAAGTCCAAGTTCATTGTGCTGTGCAGGATGCGAGTTTAATCAGGTTTTAGTGCTGGTTTAGCTGAGTGTTTCTAGGGCTTGAGGATGAAGCCAAATGCTCTGCATTGAGAAAGTGATGGATGTTCAGCACAAGATTCTCTTCAGGAACTGGCACGAAAAGTGGTTGCTGAAGCCGAGGGAGGAGCAATTCACAGCTTGGCTGGAAGAGGGAGAAGTGCTCACTGCTGGTCTGTCACTTCATCCTCATGAGTGAGTGTGGGAGCTCCCGAGATCAGCCAGGCTGCAATTTCAGATAGTTTAGATGGGCTGGCCTTGAAAAATTCATATTTTGGTGCCTGGAACAAAAGCTGAAGGTGGCAGGAAGTGGCAGCAGTAGCAGGGAACTGAAGTGACACCACCCTGAGCTCAGAACTAATTTTGGTTGTGACCTTGAGCAGTCCCTGGGCCACACCAGAGCTTTTTGTGTCACCTGCTTTGGGAGGTTCTTCCTTGCCCGTGGAGAAGTTGGGTCTGGCACAGGTCTGCTGTGGAGCACCTGTGCCACCACCTTTAAAGAGCCACACTGGAGGTGTCAGTGAGCCCCTCAGTGCCTGCCCAGCCTAGAGCAGGGCTGGGAGGGCAGGGGGCTCAGGGAGTGCTCATTCCTGGTGGTGTTGGAGCTCTGAGCCCAGCCCTGAGCTGGGTTTGTGGCTCTGAGGGCACGGGGAGTGTCCGGAGCAGGCCTGGCCTGGGCAGAGTAGGAACTCCTGGAGTAACTCCTGAGTAAGCCACACCTTCCACGCGAGAGGGAGGCACTCCCAGAGTCAGGTGCTGTCTCCTCAGAGGTGCTTTGGGGTTTAATTCTGTTCTCACTGTGACTCCTCTCACCTGGGAGCCCTGTGGTTACCTCCAGAGGGTCTGAGGCCTTAGGGATGTAAATATGGACAGGAGGGGTTGGAATCTGCCTATCAGGGAATCCTCCCCTTGCCCAGAGGAGAGTGTGCAGAACTCTTCTGTGTGATGATGATGTTTTCATACTTTAGGTGTGAAAATAAAAAATGGGAGAAATCTCGTTTTTCTGGCAGCACGCAAAGAACTTTCTTCTGTGTCACCACTAAAACTCTGTGAGGGGATGAACACCTGGGAATCTGAAAGAGACGTAGCTGGAAAGCATCAATATGAATGGATTTTTCTGCTTCTTTTTGCACTTGAAAGAAAGGTGAAAGTTACAGGCTGAGTCAAGCTTTTACCCTTTATTTCAATCAATTCAGTTATTGCTAAATATGGCTACACACAGGTAGCCCAGGTGACAGAGCTGCCTCCAGCTGCTCCTTGGCCCCAGTGTCCCACGCGGGATGCTTGAGTTATCCACTGAGAGCCCCCTTGAGACTGGAGCACAGGTAAATCTGCCTGTCTGAAGGGCAGGATTGTGTCCTAAGTCCCTCCTCATTTCTTCCTTTCCTCAGGCCCCAGCTGTGGCTGGGCCCACCATTGTGGCTTGGGTGGCAGTGGCACATTGGAAAGGCCTGGGGGTGCCAGCTGGGGTGAGAGCTCGGGGTGCCAGCCCAGGCTCCACCAGCACTTGGCCCACACTGGGGCACAGATTGAGAGATGAACTCTTGGAAGCTTGTCCTGAGGAGGATGAATGGTACCTGCTGGTGAAATTCGGTGCTTTCATGGAGCTGTGATAAACCCCAAAGTCTTAGACTGCCAACCTACAGCCTCTGCACCGTCACATTCCCCAGTTGCATTTTGTATTGGAATTTTACCTGCTCCCACCTGCGTCCTCCTGCTGGCAGTGCCAGCAGCCCACGTGCTGCCTCTCCTGAGAGCAAGTTCCTGCCTGTTTCCTCTCCCAGCCCCAGCTCTTGCTTCCCTCTGGCAGAGGCAGCTTTAGGTGCAATATCCTGATGTTTCTGTGAGTGGGTTTTGGAATAAACCTACACACGGGATGTCCATGGGTTGCTGCTATGGATTCTGTGAAAGGTGATCAGGAAAAGCAAGTTCAGAGTTACTCAGGGGATCCTCTGATTCCTGCCCATCTCACGGAGCTGCTCAGAGTGAAACTACTACTCCCATGCTTTTTATTTTGCTCCTCTTAGTGCTGGTTTTTCCCCAGGTAAGTCAGTGCTGGAGCAGCCCTTGTGGGTTTATCTGTGATGAGCAGTGGTTGTGTCTGCACACGGAGATAGCAGATTCCAGCTGTAGTGTGCAAACGTTGGTGCTTTGTGCCTTAGTGCACACCCACATTTGTCAGCTGACAGGGCTGATGCGATGAGAAAACCTCGCACTCTCCAATAACCTGAGCACAGGCACTTCCTGCGTTGTTACATTTAACCAAAGCTCTGATAAAAAATACTACATTAATTTTTCTAATGGAGACCAGATTCCGCATTATCATCATTTACGTTTTTGGATAGTCTTTGATTGACTCTGGTGGGAAGGGAGGTGAATCAGTATCTTGTACTTTAGGGAAAGATCTAGGGGAGAATTGAATTGTACTTCCTTGGAATTCACATCACCCGCCCTTAGTCGGAGATGTTGATCTTGAGAACAACAAGCAGAGAACAGCCCAGGAAGGGCTGAACATGACAAAACAGTGCAGAGCATAAAGAAATCCTCTTTGCTGTGTTCATCATTCTGTCTTCATCTTGGATTGTTTCCACCCTTCTCCTTCACCTGGAAGTCACAAGCATCCTGCAGTGGCAGGTACTCTGGGTTCTTCTGCCAGGAGTAGTCTAAGAACAGCTTTTGCTGGGAGCAGCTCTGACCTTGCTGAAATCACTGCTGAAGCCTCCCCTGACTCTTGCAGTGCCAGAATTTCAGGGTGCCAGTGGTGAGGCAGGGACTGAGCCTGGTTCATTGTCCCCAGAGCTCGGGTAGTACAGGACAGTCAGGCCAGTAAAGCCCCTGCTCAGGGCTGGGAACGAGATCCTGGCCGGCTTTCCCTCTCTGCCCCTCTCTGCAGTCCTGCTGGGCTATGTCATGCTACTATGTTAGAGCATTGTTCCATGTATTTTTTTTTTTTTTTTGGAAGTAATGCCGGATATTGGCAGTCAGGGGCGATGGAGCGAGGTGAGCAGTGACCAGTGGACAGAATGAGTTGTTACAGCCTCGGTCTCAATGTTTGGAGCAGCTCTAAGCATCCGTTGTTGTTTGTGTGTTTTAGGTGGTCCACTTGCAGGATGTCCTGGCCCTGGATGCTGGAGGGTGCAAGCCTAAGGTATAGGTGTGGTGTACTTCAGTCAGAGCAGGGAGGCTGTGGTTTCACAGTCTCTCAGCATGTTTTGTGTGTTTTTGCTTTGCTTCTCTGCAGGTGCTGCTGCTGCCCTGGGCGTGCCAAGGGCCAGAGGCGAGCAGGTGAGTTG
>NW_028120608.1:125000-135000 GCF_965178545.1 Coloeus monedula | reverse complement strand
TTCCCGCGCCGCCGCGGGCAAGGAGCCGGGACCGCTGCGCAGCTTTTCGGCTTCGGATGACACGGGCCTTTCGGTCACGCCCTCCTCGGGGGCACGCGCCCTTCCGAGAGTCGGCCTCGCGTCCAAAGTCACGCGCAGCACGCGGGACGGGGTGCTCGGCTGGGGCTGACCCGCCCCCGAGGCCGGCCCCGCCCGCCGACCGGTCGCGGGCGACCGGCCGCCGGCGAGGTCGAGCCGCCGAAGGGACTCGCCCGGAGCGAAATCCCCCCCGACACGGCCTCCCCCCCACCGGGCCAACGCGGAAAAAAAGAAAAAAAGCACCGGATGTGCTAGAGGAGACAGCGACCCGACGAGGCGGGCGCGGCCCGGACACCGAGGCCCCTCGGCCGGGGCGGCTCGCTCTGCAGCAGGCGGCGACGCGGCAAACGAGCGCCGTGCGGTACACGCGCGCGGTGGGCTCTTTTCCCCCAACCGTGCCACCACACAAGCGGGGTTTTTTTCCTTTCCCCCTTTCTCTCTGGGACTCGCTCTCTCTCGGGGGCTCACAGCTCGAGCCGCACCGCCGCCCAAGCGCTGCTCGCGGCCGGCACCCACGGGCACAACCCGGGCCGGGGCCAGCACCAGCGACCTCGCGTGGTTTGAAGGACACCTGAGGGCTCGCGGGGCCACGCGGCCGTCACACAGCCCGGGACGGTAAAGACGCCCTCCCGGCAGCGGGAGCGGCGACACCTCGCCTGCGACGGGAAGCGAATTGGAAAGGAGACCGCCCTGCCCGAGCACCGGACACCGCCGTGGCTTCCCCATTACAGAGAGCCCCGGAAGAGCCGGCCCGCCGGGGGCCCTTTCCGACGCGACCCGAAAAGCCTCATCGATCGGCTGAGAAAAGAGGAGCGAAAGAAGGCCCCGCGGCCTCGGTCCTGGGACAACGGCAGCCCGAAGCGCGCACCCACCACCGGCCGAGCTCCGCCACGGTTCCAGGCGGGCAGCGGGCAGACGGACGCGGGGCTGCTTTTCCACGGGCGGGACACGTCCCCGAGAGGCCCTGCCCGCGGCTTGGCGCCAACGAGCCTCCCCGACGCACCCGAGGCCGCCGACGCCGGCGGGCCGACTTCGCAGCAGCTTTCGCATCGGTCACAGCGGAGAAGCGCGGGGAGGGTGCCGCCACCCGACCCCGGCTGCGGACGAACCGCTCCCTTCGTTAAGCGAGACAACATCGGGACGGGACCACCGGGGGAGGGAGGCGCCACGGCCAGGCCGCGCTCCCGCCGCCCCAGGGAACCTTGCCGAGCGTGCGAGAAAGTGCCACCGACCATGCCCACGGGCCACCGGCTTTCGCCCGCCTCGCGGCGATCGGCTTCCCCCCGGAAAAGCCGGGGGGAACGGCAAAGAAGCAGAAAAGAAAAAAAAAGGCACGACCGACAGCGCGTCACGTGACCCCGTGCTACCCACGGGGGGCCGCGGGCCCGGGGGGCGAGGCCCGCGCCTCTCACTCCCCCCCAGCACACGCTCCCAAAACGACCTCTCGAACGCTTCCTTCCTTCCTTCCTTCCATTTTGCGTTCGTGGCCCGCGCGCCTTCGTGCCGCGCTTCCCCCGTCGTGCCGCGGCGGCTTAAGGCCGCAAGGTGGGGGGGGAAAAAGAAAAAAAAGAAGCGTAGGCCGGGGCGGGCACCCCCCACTGCAACCGCACAAGCCGGCACGCACGCCTGAAACCGTGGACCTTCTCACAACCCAGCCCCGCCGGCAACCACTACAGCCGGGACAGGCCAGACACCACGGGCCGCCCCAGCGTCGCGGCTCAGCCAACGCCGGCCGAAAACAAGGAAGGGCGAGGCGCCGCCGCCTCGCCAGCAGCATTCTCCCAGGGCTCTCTGTCGGGCTTCCGGTCCACTCTCGGCAGGCCGGCCACCGCAGGCCGGCCGCCGCCCCTGAGACATTCCCACCCGCTACGCGGGTTCCCCGGCTTAGGGCCGAGGAGGGGGGACAACTTCAACAACACAGCCGGCAAGGGGCGAGGCGCCGCCGCCCCGCCCCGCAGCAACATCGGGCGACTCCCGTCACCGAGCCCCTCGGCCAACCGGGCGAGGCCGAGGCAAGGCCGCGCGCCCCACCGAGCGTCCCCGTGGCACCACCGACACACCAAGCACAGGTCGGGAGCCGGGAACGGGGCGCCGCCACCTCGGCCAACTGGGCCCGTCATCCTCGGAGCTCTCAGGGAAGGGCCGGGGAAAGCCCTGTCGGACCTCCGCGAAACGGAGCACCCCCGGCCGCGGCCGCCCCACCGGCTGCCAGCCACCGCACTGGACTGACAGCCGAAAACCGAGCCCGCCCAGCGGGCGCCGGCTTAAGGCCGGGCAGGAAAGGAACGAGGCGCCGCCGCCTCGGCCACCACCGGATTTTCCCTGCGGCCCCCTCTGCGCAGAGTCGGCAGCCGCCAGGGTCGGAGGGGGGACACACTCACGGCTCTCTCCACCCCACCTAGGCTGCCAAGCAGCTCGCGGTTTTTCGGCCTTGCCCGTCACGGGGGCGGTGAAACCCGGATAAAGCCACGCGACTCGTATCCGGCTCGTTCGACACTCTTCGTTCGTGGCAGCCGCACGCGCGGCCGCCGCTCTCGGCCTTCGACACAGGCACCGCCAGCCTGCGGGGACACGGCCCATCACCCGCTCCCATAATACGGACAGGCGAGTCCGAGGCCCCGGACGCCTCCAAGAGAACCAATCGTACTTGACCGGGGCGGTGCGCCGGCGCACGCCGCCTCCTACCATGACGCAACTGGAGGCAGCCAAAAACAGCGACCCCTTGGTGAACTTCCAGGACGGGTGGGGCAACACGTCTACCCGGCCCCTGCCGAACTTTGCCCAAGTCCCGCCGGAGCAGGGTAGACCTGTTCGCCCCGCGACCGGGCGACGCCGCGGCGGCCACGCCGGCGGCCTCGGGGCGCGGCCGGCCGCCGCGGCCGGGCCCGGATCCGGGTAGACCTGTCCTCCCGGGGCCGCCCCGGCGCCGGGTAGACCTGTTCGCCCCGCGACCGGGCGACGCCGCGGCGGCCACGCCGGCGGCCTCGGGGCGCGGCCGGCCGCCGCGGCCGGGCCCGGATCCGGGTAGACCTGTCCTCCCGGGGCCGCCCCGGCGCCGGGTAGACCTGTTCGCCCCGCGACCGGGCGACGCCGCGGCGGCCACGCCGGCGGCCTCGGGGCGCGGCCGGCCGCCGCGGCCGGGCCCGGATCCGGGTAGACCTGTCCTCCCGGGGCCGCCCCGGCGCCGGGTAGACCTGTTCGCCCCGCGACCGGGCGACGCCGCGGCGGCCACGCCGGCGGCCTCGGGGCGCGGCCGGCCGCCGCGGCCGGGCCCGGATCCGGGTAGACCTGTCCTCCCGGGGCCGCCCCGGCGCCGGGTAGACCTGTTCGCCCCGCGACCGGGCGACGCCGCGGCGGCCACGCCGGCGGCCTCGGGGCGCGGCCGGCCGCCGCGGCCGGGCCCGGATCCGGGTAGACCTGTCCTCCCGGGGCCGCCCCGGCGCCGGGTAGACCTGTTCGCCCCGCGACCGGGCGACGCCGCGGCGGCCACGCCGGCGGCCTCGGGGCGCGGCCGGCCGCCGCGGCCGGGCCCGGATCCGGGTAGACCTGTCCTCCCGGGGCCGCCCCGGCGCCGGGTAGACCTGTTCGCCCCGCGACCGGGCGACGCCGCGGCGGCCTCGCCGGCGGCCTCGGGGCGCGGCCGGCCGCCGCGGCCGGGCCCGGATCCGGGTAGACCTGTCCTCCCGGGGCCGCCCCGGCGCCGGGTAGACCTGTTCGCCCCGCGACCGGGCGACGCCGCGGCGGCCACGCCGGCGGCCTCGGGGCGCGGCCGGCCGCCGCGGCCGGGCCCGGATCCGGGTAGACCTGTCCTCCCGGGGCCGCCCCGGCGCCGGGTAGACCTGTTCGCCCCGCGACCGGGCGACGCCGCGGCGGCCACGCCGGCGGCCTCGGGGCGCGGCCGGCCGCCGCGGCCGGGCCCGGATCCGGGTAGACCTGTCCTCCCGGGGCCGCCCCGGCGCCGGGTAGACCTGTTCGCCCCGCGACCGGGCGACGCCGCGGCGGCCTCGCCGGCGGCCTCGGGGCGCGGCCGGCCGCCGCGGCCGGGCCCGGATCCGGGTAGACCTGTCCTCCCGGGGCCGCCCCGGCGCCGGGTAGACCTGTTCGCCCCGCGACCGGGCGACGCCGCGGCGGCCACGCCGGCGGCCTCGGGGCGCGGCTGGCCGCCGCGGCCGGGCCCGGATCCGGGTAGACCTGTCCTCCCGGGGCCGCCCCGGCGCCGGGTAGACCTGTTCGCCCCGCGACCGGGCGACGCCGCGGCGGCCACGCCGGCGGCCTCGGGGCGCGGCTGGCCGCCGCGGCCGGGCCCGGATCCGGGTAGACCTGTCCTCCCGGGGCCGCCCCGGCGCCGGGTAGACCTGTTCGCCCGGCGACCGGGCGACGCCGCGGCGGCCTCGCCGGCGGCCTCGGGGCGCGGCTGGCCGCCGCGGCCGGGCCCGGATCCGGGTAGACCTGTCCTCCCGGGGCCGCCCCGGCGCCGGGTAGACCTGTTCGCCCCGCGACCGGGCGACGCCGCGGCGGCCTCGCCGGCGGCCTCGGGGCGCGGCTGGCCGCCGCGGCCGGGCCCGGATCCGGGTAGACCTGTCCTCCCGGGGCCGCCCCGGCGCCGGGTAGACCTGTTCGCCCCGCGACCGGGCGACGCCGCGGCGGCCTCGCCGGCGGCCTCGGGGCGCGGCTGGCCGCCGCGGCCGGGCCCGGATCCGGGTAGACCTGTCCTCCCGGGGCCGCCCCGGCGCCGGGTAGACCTGTTCGCCCCGCGACCGGGCGACGCCGCGGCGGCCACGCCGGCGGCCTCGGGGCGCGGCCGGCCGCCGCGGCCGGGCCCGGATCCGGGTAGACCTGTCCTCCCGGGGCCGCCCCGGCGCCGGGTAGACCTGTTCGCCCCGCGACCGGGCGACGCCGCGGCGGCCACGCCGGCGGCCTCGGGGCGCGGCCGGCCGCCGCGGCCGGGCCCGGATCCGGGTAGACCTGTCCTCCCGGGGCCGCCCCGGCGCCGGGTAGACCTGTTCGCCCCGCGACCGGGCGACGCCGCGGCGGCCTCGCCGGCGGCCTCGGGGCGCGGCCGGCCGCCGCGGCCGGGCCCGGATCCGGGTAGACCTGTCCTCCCGGGGCCGCCCCGGCGCCGGGTAGACCTGTTCGCCCCGCGACCGGGCGACGCCGCGGCGGCCACGCCGGCGGCCTCGGGGCGCGGCTGGCCGCCGCGGCCGGGCCCGGATCCGGGTAGACCTGTCCTCCCGGGGCCGCCCCGGCGCCGGGTAGACCTGTTCGCCCCGCGACCGGGCGACGCCGCGGCGGCCACGCCGGCGGCCTCGGGGCGCGGCCGGCCGCCGCGGCCGGGCCCGGATCCGGGTAGACCTGTCCTCCCGGGGCCGCCCCGGCGCCGGGTAGACCTGTTCGCCCTGCGACCGGGCGACGCCGCGGCGGCCACGCCGGCGGCCTCGGGGCGCGGCTGGCCGCCGCGGCCGGGCCCGGATCCGGGTAGACCTGTCCTCCCGGGGCCGCCCCGGCGCCGGGTAGACCTGTTCGCCCCGCGACCGGGCGACGCCGCGGCGGCCTCGCCGGCGGCCTCGGGGCGCGGCTGGCCGCCGCGGCCGGGCCCGGATCCGGGTAGACCTGTCCTCCCGGGGCCGCCCCGGCGCCGGGTAGACCTGTTCGCCCCGCGACCGGGCGACGCCGCGGCGGCCTCGCCGGCGGCCTCGGGGCGCGGCTGGCCGCCGCGGCCGGGCCCGGATCCGGGTAGACCTGTCCTCCCGGGGCCGCCCCGGCGCCGGGTAGACCTGTTCGCCCCGCGACCGGGCGACGCCGCGGCGGCCACGCCGGCGGCCTCGGGGCGCGGCTGGCCGCCGCGGCCGGGCCCGGATCCGGGTAGACCTGTCCTCCCGGGGCCGCCCCGGCGCCGGGTAGACCTGTTCGCCCCGCGACCGGGCGACGCCGCGGCGGCCACGCCGGCGGCCTCGGGGCGCGGCTGGCCGCCGCGGCCGGGCCCGGATCCGGGTAGACCTGTCCTCCCGGGGCCGCCCCGGCGCCGGGTAGACCTGTTCGCCCCGCGACCGGGCGACGCCGCGGCGGCCACGCCGGCGGCCTCGGGGCGCGGCCGGCCGCCGCGGCCGGGCCCGGATCCGGGTAGACCTGTCCTCCCGGGGCCGCCCCGGCGCCGGGTAGACCTGTTCGCCCGGCGACCGGGCGACGCCGCGGCGGCCTCGCCGGCGGCCTCGGGGCGCGGCTGGCCGCCGCGGCCGGGCCCGGATCCGCGTATACTTGTTCGCCCTCTGGCCGGATGCCGCCGGGACGGTACGCTGACGGCTCCGGCAACAGCTGGTGGGCGCGGCCGACCCCGGAGTCAAGGCATCTTCCTGCCCTCCCAGAGCCGGGGGAACCCCACAGCCCCGGAACGCCCCGGAACCCGATGGCTCTAGCAGCCCTGGCCCGCCGGAGAACCCGGGTCAAGACCAATAAATATTTTCGACGAAAATCAACCTTTAGTTTTTGAACGAGTACATCTTTCTTCTGCTAGGAACAAGAAAGTTTCCTGGGGGGAAAAAAATTTCTTTGCACATTTTATTTCGTTTTCTTGGGGGCCCACAGCACACCTGGCCACGCTCAGGAGGACCGTGTGCCCTTAGGTCGGCCAGCCCACACACGTTGACGCATCAAAACGGACTCCCCACCCCACCCCGGGCACCACGCCCAGCTCCACCAGAGCAGAGCGCCTCTAGGGAGACAGCGGGAGGGGGAAGCAGGTACATAGGGAGGAACAGGAAACGAAGCCGACGGCCGCCGGCGCGACTGGCCCCGCCCACCAGGAGGGGGCCGGGGCCGGGGCCGAGCCAGGCCGGGCGGCCGCCTTCGGAACGGTTCTTTCGGGACCCGCCGAGGTGCCCGGCCCCCGCCGCCGCCCCGGCGAGCCGCGGGGGAGCCGCGCCGTGGCGCTCCAGGCCGGCAGCGAGCCGGCGGCCTCCGGCGGGAGGAGCCCCGCCCGCCGGCGGGGTCCGGGGCCCGGGCCGGGGCCGGGCGGCCGCCTTCGGGCCGGTTCTTCCGGGGTCCGCCGAGGTGCCCGGCCCCCGCCGCCGCCCCGGCGAGCCGCGGGGGAGCCGCGCCGTGGCGCTCCCGGCCGGCAGCGAGCCGGCGGCCTCCGGCGGGAGGAGCCCCGCCCGCCGGCGGGGTCCGGGGCCCGGGCCGGGGCCGGGCGGCCGCCTTCGGGCCGGTTCTTCCGGGGTCCGCCGAGGTGCCCGGCCCCCGCCGCCGCCCCGGCGAGCCGCGGGGGAGCCGCGCCGTGGCGCTCCCGGCCGGCAGCGAGCCGGCGGCCTCCGGCGGGAGGAGCCCCGCCCGCCGGCGGGGTCCGGGGCCCGGGCCGGGGCCGGGCGGCCGCCTTCGGGCCGGTTCTTCCGGGGTCCGCCGAGGTGCCCGGCCCCCGCCGCCGCCCCGGCGAGCCGCGGGGGAGCCGCGCCGTGGCGCTCCCGGCCGGCAGCGAGCCGGCGGCCTCCGGCGGGAGGAGCCCCGCCCGCCGGCGGGGTCCGGGGCCCGGGCCGGGGCCGGGCGGCCGCCTTCGGGCCGGTTCTTCCGGGGTCCGCCGAGGTGCCCGGCCCCCGCCGCCGCCCCGGCGAGCCGCGGGGGAGCCGCGCCGTGGCGCTCCCGGCCGGCAGCGAGCCGGCGGCCTCCGGCGGGAGGAGCCCCGCCCTCCGGCGGGGTCCGGGACCCGGGCCGGGGCCGGGCGGCCGCCTTCGGGCCGGTTCTTCCGGGGTCCGCCGAGGTGCCCGGCCCCCGCCGCCGCCCCGGCGAGCCGCGGGGGAGCCGCGCCGTGGCGCTCCCGGCCGGCAGCGAGCCGGCGGCCCTCGGCCCATGTTGACACGGAGAGGTAGGCAGACGCAGGGTCTATCAGACCCACTCACAGCCCCGCCGCCCCCCTCTCTTTTTGCCGCCGACGGCCACAGCTGCACGCACATAGACACAGACAGACACACACCGACACAGGCGACGCGCTCCCTCCCCCTCCCTCCCGTCGCCCTGTCTCTCGAGGCTTGGGGGCGCTCTTGCTCTCCACCATCAGCCTCCCTGGCGCCACCCTCAGACTTTTCCCGCCCCTGCCCAGGGTCCCATCAGCCAGTTCGGACGGCGGCGGCGGCGGCGGCGGCGGCGGCGGCAGCAGCAGCAGCAGCAGCAGGGGGACGAGGACTTGGGTGCCGAGGCAGCCAGGGTGTTCGGCGAGCAGGCCAAAGTGGTGCAGAAGTAGGGCCAGCGACAGTCTGGAGGTGGTGGCGGGATGCTTGGCACTGTCTCTTTTTGAAGAAGCATCCTGTTCCGGTCGCTCTGAGCCTTTTGGTTCGATGGCGTTCCTTCCTGCCTACCCCCAGCCCCGGTCAAGGCTGCGGCAGGACGGAAGCGAGGCGGGCGGATGAGGGAGTGAGAGAGGCAGAAATCAAGGTGGGAGGCGAGGCAAGGGCACGGCAGGCTTTCGAGGGCCGGGAGCCGGGCTTAGAGAGCGGACGCTGCTGTCCGTTTGGGCACGGAGGTGGCGGGAACGCCGCTGGCTCCTAAAGACTCCCTCCTCCCCTCTCCGGCAGTGGCGGGGGGAGCGGGCTGCAGGCAGGGCGGCGGCAGGGCGGGCCGGAGCTGGGGAAGCGCGCGGCAGGGGGTGACGCTGACGGCCGCTCAGGTATGCAGCCGGCAGGGACGCCGCCCTCTGGGACCGACAGTCACTCGCCTTCACGCCCCAGCTTTTGGGGGGGGGGGGGGGGGGGAACCAGCGCGCGCGAGCGGCCGCGTGTGGCGGGTGCGCGCGTGCGCGTGCGGGGCGGCCGGACCTGCTCGCGGGCCCGGACTGGGTCCCGGGGCTGCGGGTCCCATCGACGAGACCTGGTCTCCCCAGCACCAGGAGGGGAGGCCGGCTCTACCCACCTTGGGGGGGCGGGGGAGCGGGGGGAGGGGGAGGGGAGCGCTGGCGGCAGGCCTCGAGCTCCAGGAGGAGAAATCTACACAGGAAACAAATCTACGGGCCGCTCACGCGACTACAGTTCCAAGTGGGGCCTGGAACGAGAGCTCTGCCCGCCGCTACACGGCAAACCCATCGGGCCGGACGGGGAACACAGCTCTAGCCCGGGGCCAAACGGAAAAACCCCATCGGGCCGGACGGGGGAGGACAACAGGTCTAGCCCGGCGCCGGGCGCCGGGCTGGGCAGGGCCAGGCGAGGACAGCAAACAGCTCTACCCCGGCGCTAAACGCCAAGCCGGCAGGGCCGGACGGGGGCAGCAGGTCTAGCCCGGCGCTAGGCGTCGGGCTGGAGCCGCCTGACGGGGACAGCAGGTCTAGCCCGGGAGCCGGGCGCGGCGAGGACGGCGAACAGCTCTACCCCGGCGCCAACTGGTCGGGCCGGCGGGGCCGAGCGGCGAAGGCAACAGGTCTACCCCGGCGCCAACTCGTCGGGCCGGCGGGGCCGAGCGGCGAAGGCAACAGGTCTACCCCGGCGCCAACTCGTCGGGCCGGCGGGGCCGAGCGGCGAAGGCAACAGCTCTACCCCGGCGCCAACTCGTCGGGCCGGCGGGGCCGAGCGGCGAAGGCAACAGGTCTACCCCGGCGCCGGGAGCCGGGCCGGCGGGGCCGAGCGGCGAAGGCAACAGGTCTACCCCGGCGCCAACTCGTCGGGCCGGCGGGGCCGAGCGGCGAAGGCAACAGGTCTACCCCGGCGCCAACTCGTCGGGCCGGCGGGGCCGAGCGGCGAAGGCAACAGGTCTACCCCGGCGCCAACTCGTCGGGCCGGCGGGGCCGAGCGGCGAAGGCAACAGCTCTACCCCGGCGCCAACTCGTCGGGCCGGCGGGGCCGAGCGGCGAAGGCAACAGGTCTACCCCGGCGCCGGGAGCCGGGCCGGCGGGGCCGAGCGGCGAAGGCAACAGGTCTACCCCGGCGCCAACTCGTCGGGCCGGCGGGGC
>NW_028120608.1:117500-120000 GCF_965178545.1 Coloeus monedula | reverse complement strand
CGGGTCGCCCTGTTTTACTCCAACCCGGATCTGGATGTGGTCTGTCTGTGTTTTCCCCGTGGTGATAGATGTACGGATGTTCTCATACATGTTGCTCACCAGGCTGACGATGTGGGGATCCACACACCTTTCCTGCAGACCTTGTAGAATGTGCCGGTGGCTCACGGTGTCAAAGGCCTTGGCAATGTCCACAAACACAACACCCAGCGGTTTATGATCTCTTTTGGCTGATCGAATTATAGTTTGCAGGAGTTTCAGGTTTTCAGAGCATCCCGCCGCTCTGATAAAGCCTCTTTGCCTTGGGTTGAGGGGGCACGCCTTGGTTAACCTTGCTGTTAGAATTCTGGAGAACAGTCGCAGCAAGATGGATCCGATCGTTATGGGTCTCCAGTTGTTAATGTCCTTTAAGCGCTCCGGCCTGGTTGACTTCGGGATTAACACAGTCCTGCACCCCCTCACCATGTCCGGGATTTTTCCTGATGTTAACCATAGGTTGAAGATCTCCATGGTCTGGGAAAACTCGGGGTCCATCTTCTTGATGTCTCTCAGAGTAATCCCGTCTGGACCTGGAGCCGAATTCCTGCTCATCTCCTGCACGTTTTTCTCGATTTCTTTGGCCGTAATTAAGTCCCTGAAAGCACTATTGTCGGCTTTCCCATTAATTTGAAAGTCCCCAAGGCTATCAAATTTACCAGGTGTTTCCCATCTGGCTTTAAAGTCCGAATAAATTTCGCTGGGTGAGATGTCACAGGACAAACAATCAACGTCATCCAGAATAATCTTAGCTAGCTTTCCCCTATCAAGATGGAATAAACGTTGGAAACGTAGGTATTTACCTCTTTTCACCGCTCTCTTTTTCATCCACTTCTGATAAGGCCTTGTCGGTTTTCCCTCCGGTGTTTTCCTCTTGTCCTTATCTCGGCTCGCTGTTTTTGTGTGGCTTATCGCTTCCAGGTATCCAAAACAGTCCTGCGCTGTTGTATTCACCACCGCTTGCATCTCCTGGCCTTTGATTAACTGCTTGAATGCCCGTGGGAAGGTCTTAATTGTCCCAGCTGAAAGCCATTCACCGAGTTTCTGCTGATAATGGGCCTGCAGTTGCCCCTCCCTTTGTTGGTCGATGTTTCCCAGCTGTTTTGTCCTCTTATCTGGGTGGTGCCTTATCTCCAGTTCCGTTCCCCTCCCGGCAGCCGGCTTCCTGAGTCGTTGGCTTATCTCAGGTCCTTTGTCTCCTGCTCCTTTCCCAGGCTGATTACTCGGCCCAGATTCTATTCTTAGCCCCGCAGCTGCTCTCCTGGTGCGATGACTCACCCCAGGCTCCTCACAAACATCCTCTGTCGGTTTTCTGGGCAGCAACCTCCGTTTGTCACTTATCTGTTTTGCTGTTTTAGTTGGGATATGTTCCGCTATGAGTTTATTGATGTTTTTGTTGCCCTCGAACTGAGCCTCCAATTTTATCAGTAGTTCTTCCTCCTCTTTTGTCCAGCACCTTTTGTGAGCTCCTCTGTTGGAGGTCTCTTTTGGGCGGGAAGCAACGATCCTCTCTTGATTCCTAATCATCGGGTGTGCCAATCTTTTGTGTTGTCCCAGGCCAATTTTAGTTTTGAAATCTCTCCCGCATTCCTCACAGATCCACTCCCCAGCTGGAGCCGTTTCTGTCTTTGCCCTGCATTTGGGAACGTGACAAACAATACTATGATAGTTGTTACTTTCTTTCCCACACTTAGCACATCGAAAACAGATCCCCCCCCTCCTCCCGTGGGCTTCCCTAAGATGTTCAAGCAAGCCCCCCACCCCCCCCACCCGGGACCCACAATATGGACAAGGTGGATTTTTGTCCGGAATAGTCACCACTGGGATGTCCCCTGGTGCCTGCTTCTCGTGGTCCTCTGGTGGAGGAGGGGATGTTGCCGGTAAAGTGCTGTTCTCCGGCTCGGGAGGCGAAGTCTCCGAGGTGGTCTCGGGCTCGGGAGGCGAAGTTTCCAAAGCGCTCCCACGCTCGTGCTCGCCGCTCTCCTCCCCGTCGCTAAGTACAATCACCTCACAGTCCTTGGGGAGATGGTCGCCCCTTTCTGCACTCGCTTGTGGTGTAGGATGTTCATACACCTCAGGTAACCCGCTCAAACCCTCCCAGTTCACGGAAAAATGACCACCCACGTTATCAAGACACACATCCGATCTATAAAACTCTAAGTTCACCAGATCTAGTTCATTTTCTGCCGAATTAGGAGAGCCAGATGGAAAATGTTGAGCCACCAGGTCTACCTGGTTAGTTTTAGTCAGAGGGTCTACCCGGAGCTTAGAAATTACAGACACCGGGTCTACCCGATAGGTTTTAGACAGCAGGGCTACCCAGTGTTTAGAAGTTAAAGACACCAGGTCCACCCCGCAGGACTTAGACGAGGAGCCCGGCTTGAAATCCCGGGACACCAGGTCAACCCAATCGGAATTGGAAGTTTGGGTGCCGACCGATACCTGGTACAGGCGTATCGGCGGCCCC
>NW_028120608.1:97500-107500 GCF_965178545.1 Coloeus monedula | reverse complement strand
TTCTCTCTGGGACTCGCTCTCTCTCGGGGGCTCACAGCTCGAGCCGCACCGCCGCCCAAGCGCTGCTCGCGGCCGGCACCCACGGGCACAACCCGGGCCGGGGCCAGCACCAGCGACCTCGCGTGGTTTGAAGGACACCTGAGGGCTCGCGGGGCCACGCGGCCGTCACACAGCCCGGGACGGTAAAGACGCCCTCCCGGCAGCGGGAGCGGCGACACCTCGCCTGCGACGGGAAGCGAATTGGAAAGGAGACCGCCCTGCCCGAGCACCGGACACCGCCGCGGCTTCCCCATTACAGAGAGCCCCGGAAGAGCCGGCCCGCCGGGGGCCCTTTCCGACGCGACCCGAAAAGCCTCATCGATCGGCTGAGAAAAGAGGAGCGAAAGAAGGCCCCGCGGCCTCGGTCCTGGGACAACGGCAGCCCGAAGCGCGCACCCACCACCGGCCGAGCTCCGCCACGGTTCCAGGCGGGCAGCGGGCAGACGGACGCGGGGCTGCTTTTCCACGGGCGGGACACGTCCCCGAGAGGCCCTGCCCGCGGCTTGGCGCCAACGAGCCTCCCCGACGCACCCGAGGCCGCCGACGCCGGCGGGCCGACTTCGCAGCAGCTTTCGCATCGGTCACAGCGGAGAAGCGCGGGGAGGGTGCCGCCACCCGACCCCGGCTGCGGACGAACCGCTCCCTTCGTTAAGCGAGACAACATCGGGACGGGACCACCGGGGGAGGGAGGCGCCACGGCCAGGCCGCGCTCCCGCCGCCCCAGGGAACCTTGCCGAGCGTGCGAGAAAGTGCCACCGACCATGCCCACGGGCCACCGGCTTTCGCCCGCCTCGCGGCGATCGGCTTCCCCCCGGAAAAGCCGGGGGGAACGGCAAAGAAGCAGAAAAGAAAAAAAAAGGCACGACCGACAGCGCGTCACGTGACCCCGTGCTACCCACGGGGGCCGCGGGCCCGGGGGGCGAGGCCCGCGCCTCTCACTCCCCCCCAGCACACGCTCCCAAAAACGACCTCTCGAACGCTTCCTTCCTTCCTTCCCATTTTGCGTTCGTGGCCCGCGCGCCTTCGTGCCGCGCTTCCCCCGTCGTGCCGCGGCGGCTTAAGGCCGCAAGGTGGGGGGGAAAAAGAAAAAAAAAGAAGCGTAGGCCGGGGCGGGCACCCCCCACTGCAACCGCACAAGCCGGCACGCACGCCTGAAACCGTGGACCTTCTCACAACCCAGCCCGCCGGCAACCACTACAGCCGGGACAGGCCAGACACCACGGGCCGCCCCAGCGTCGCGGCTCAGCCAACGCCGGCCGAAAACAAGGAAGGGCGAGGCGCCGCCGCCTCGCCAGCAGCATTCTCCCAGGGCTCTCTGTCGGGCTTCCGGTCCACTCTCGGCAGGCCGGCCACCGCAGGCCGGCCGCCGCCCCTGAGACATTCCCACCCGCTACGCGGGTTCCCCGGCTTAGGGCCGAGGAGGGGGGACAACTTCAACAACACAGCCGGCAAGGGGCGAGGCGCCGCCGCCCCGCCCCGCAGCAACATCGGGCGACTCCCGTCACCGAGCCCCTCGGCCAACCGGGCGAGGCCGAGGCAAGGCCGCGCGCCCCACCGAGCGTCCCCGTGGCACCACCGACACACCAAGCACAGGTCGGGAGCCGGGAACGGGGCGCCGCCACCTCGGCCAACTGGGCCCGTCATCCTCGGAGCTCTCAGGGAAGGGCCGGGGAAAGCCCTGTCGGACCTCCGCGAAACGGAGCACCCCCGGCCGCGGCCGCCCCACCGGCTGCCAGCCACCGCACTGGACTGACAGCCGAAAACCGAGCCCGCCCAGCGGGCGCCGGCTTAAGGCCGGGCAGGAAAGGAACGAGGCGCCGCCGCCTCGGCCACCACCGGATTTTCCCTGCGGCCCCCTCTGCGCAGAGTCGGCAGCCGCCAGGGTCGGAGGGGGGACACACTCACGGCTCTCTCCACCCCACCTAGGCTGCCAAGCAGCTCGCGGTTTTTCGGCCTTGCCCGTCACGGGGGCGGTGAAACCCGGATAAAGCCACGCGACTCGTATCCGGCTCGTTCGACACTCTTCGTTCATGGCAGCCGCACGCGCGGCCGCCGCTCTCGGCCTTCGACACAGGCACCGCCAGCCTGCGGGGACACGGCCCATCACCCGCTCCCATAATACGGACAGGCGAGTCCGAGGCCCCGGACGCCTCCAAGAGAACCAATCGTACTTGACCGGGGCGGTGCGCCGGCGCACGCCGCCTCCTACCATGACGCAACTGGAGGCAGCCAAAAACAGCGACCCCTTGGTGAACTTCCAGGACGGGTGGGGCAACACGTCTACCCGGCCCCTGCCGAACTTTGCCCAAGTCCCGCCGGAGCCGGGTAGACCTGTTCGCCCCGCGACCGGGCGACGCCGCGGCGGCCACGCCGGCGGCCTCGGGGCGCGGCTGGCCGCCGCGGCCGGGCCCGGATCCGGGTAGACCTGTCCTCCCGGGGCCGCCCCGGCGCCGGGTAGACCTGTTCGCCCCGCGACCGGGCGACGCCGCGGCGGCCTCGCCGGCGGCCTCGGGGCGCGGCTGGCCGCCGCGGCCGGGCCCGGATCCGGGTAGACCTGTCCTCCCGGGGCCGCCCCGGCGCCGGGTAGACCTGTTCGCCCCGCGACCGGGCGACGCCGCGGCGGCCTCGCCGGCGGCCTCGGGGCGCGGCTGGCCGCCGCGGCCGGGCCCGGATCCGGGTAGACCTGTCCTCCCGGGGCCGCCCCGGCGCCGGGTAGACCTGTTCGCCCCGCGACCGGGCGACGCCGCGGCGGCCTCGCCGGCGGCCTCGGGGCGCGGCTGGCCGCCGCGGCCGGGCCCGGATCCGGGTAGACCTGTCCTCCCGGGGCCGCCCCGGCGCCGGGTAGACCTGTTCGCCCCGCGACCGGGCGACGCCGCGGCGGCCACGCCGGCGGCCTCGGGGCGCGGCTGGCCGCCGCGGCCGGGCCCGGATCCGGGTAGACCTGTCCTCCCGGGGCCGCCCCGGCGCCGGGTAGACCTGTTCGCCCCGCGACCGGGCGACGCCGCGGCGGCCACGCCGGCGGCCTCGGGGCGCGGCCGGCCGCCGCGGCCGGGCCCGGATCCGGGTAGACCTGTCCTCCCGGGGCCGCCCCGGCGCCGGGTAGACCTGTTCGCCCCGCGACCGGGCGACGCCGCGGCGGCCACGCCGGCGGCCTCGGGGCGCGGCTGGCCGCCGCGGCCGGGCCCGGATCCGGGTAGACCTGTCCTCCCGGGGCCGCCCCGGCGCCGGGTAGACCTGTTCGCCCGGCGACCGGGCGACGCCGCGGCGGCCTCGCCGGCGGCCTCGGGGCGCGGCTGGCCGCCGCGGCCGGGCCCGGATCCGGGTAGACCTGTCCTCCCGGGGCCGCCCCGGCGCCGGGTAGACCTGTTCGCCCCGCGACCGGGCGACGCCGCGGCGGCCACGCCGGCGGCCTCGGGGCGCGGCTGGCCGCCGCGGCCGGGCCCGGATCCGGGTAGACCTGTCCTCCCGGGGCCGCCCCGGCGCCGGGTAGACCTGTTCGCCCCGCGACCGGGCGACGCCGCGGCGGCCACGCCGGCGGCCTCGGGGCGCGGCTGGCCGCCGCGGCCGGGCCCGGATCCGGGTAGACCTGTCCTCCCGGGGCCGCCCCGGCGCCGGGTAGACCTGTTCGCCCCGCGACCGGGCGACGCCGCGGCGGCCTCGCCGGCGGCCTCGGGGCGCGGCTGGCCGCCGCGGCCGGGCCCGGATCCGGGTAGACCTGTCCTCCCGGGGCCGCCCCGGCGCCGGGTAGACCTGTTCGCCCCGCGACCGGGCGACGCCGCGGCGGCCACGCCGGCGGCCTCGGGGCGCGGCTGGCCGCCGCGGCCGGGCCCGGATCCGGGTAGACCTGTCCTCCCGGGGCCGCCCCGGCGCCGGGTAGACCTGTTCGCCCCGCGACCGGGCGACGCCGCGGCGGCCACGCCGGCGGCCTCGGGGCGCGGCTGGCCGCCGCGGCCGGGCCCGGATCCGGGTAGACCTGTCCTCCCGGGGCCGCCCCGGCGCCGGGTAGACCTGTTCGCCCGGCGACCGGGCGACGCCGCGGCGGCCACGCCGGCGGCCTCGGGGCGCGGCTGGCCGCCGCGGCCGGGCCCGGATCCGGGTAGACCTGTCCTCCCGGGGCCGCCCCGGCGCCGGGTAGACCTGTTCGCCCCGCGACCGGGCGACGCCGCGGCGGCCACGCCGGCGGCCTCGGGGCGCGGCTGGCCGCCGCGGCCGGGCCCGGATCCGGGTAGACCTGTCCTCCCGGGGCCGCCCCGGCGCCGGGTAGACCTGTTCGCCCCGCGACCGGGCGACGCCGCGGCGGCCACGCCGGCGGCCTCGGGGCGCGGCTGGCCGCCGCGGCCGGGCCCGGATCCGGGTAGACCTGTCCTCCCGGGGCCGCCCCGGCGCCGGGTAGACCTGTTCGCCCGGCGACCGGGCGACGCCGCGGCGGCCTCGCCGGCGGCCTCGGGGCGCGGCTGGCCGCCGCGGCCGGGCCCGGATCCGGGTAGACCTGTCCTCCCGGGGCCGCCCCGGCGCCGGGTAGACCTGTTCGCCCCGCGACCGGGCGACGCCGCGGCGGCCACGCCGGCGGCCTCGGGGCGCGGCTGGCCGCCGCGGCCGGGCCCGGATCCGGGTAGACCTGTCCTCCCGGGGCCGCCCCGGCGCCGGGTAGACCTGTTCGCCCGGCGACCGGGCGACGCCGCGGCGGCCTCGCCGGCGGCCTCGGGGCGCGGCTGGCCGCCGCGGCCGGGCCCCCGATCCGCGTATACTTGTTCGCCCTCTGGCCGGATGCCGCCGGGACGGTACGCTGACGGCTCCGGCAACAGCTGGTGGGCGCGGCCGACCCCGGAGTCAAGGCATCTTCCTGCCCTCCCAGAGCCGGGGGAACCCCACAGCCCCGGAACGCCCCGGAACCCGATGGCTCTAGCAGCCCTGGCCCGCCGGAGAACCCGGGTCAAGACCAATAAATATTTTCGACGAAAATCAACCTTTAGTTTTTGAACGAGTACATCTTTCTTCTGCTAGGAACAAGAAAGTTTCCTGGGGGGAAAAAAATTTCTTTGCACATTTTATTTCGTTTTCTTGGAGGCCCACAGCACACCTGGCCACGCTCAGGAGGACCGTGTGCCCTTAGGTCGGCCAGCCCACACACGTTGACGCATCAAAACGGACTCCCCACCCCACCCCGGGCACCACGCCCAGCTCCACCAGAGCAGAGCGCCTCTAGGGAGACAGCGGGAGGGGGAAGCAGGTACATAGGGAGGAACAGGAAACGAAGCCGACGGCCGCCGGCGCGACTGGCCCCGCCCACCAGGAGGGGGCCGGGGCCGGGGCCGAGCCAGGCCGGGCGGCCGCCTTCGGAACGGTTCTTTCGGGACCCGCCGAGGTGCCCGGCCCCCGCCGCCGCCCCGGCGAGCCGCGGGGGAGCCGCGCCGTGGCGCTCCAGGCCGGCAGCGAGCCGGCGGCCTCCGGCGGGAGGAGCCCCGCCCGCCGGCGGGGTCCGGGGCCCGGGCCGGGGCCGGGCGGCCGCCTTCGGGCCGGTTCTTCCGGGGTCCGCCGAGGTGCCCGGCCCCCGCCGCCGCCCCGGCGAGCCGCGGGGGAGCCGCGCTGTGGCGCTCCCGGCCGGCAGCGAGCCGGCGGCCTCCGGCGGGAGGAGCCCCGCCCTCCGGCGGGGGCCGGGGCCCGGGCCGGGGCCGGGCGGCCGCCTTCGGGCCGGTTCTTCCGGGGTCCGCCGAGGTGCCCGGCCCCCGCCGCCGCCCCGGCGAGCCGCGGGGGAGCCGCGCCGTGGCGCTCCCGGCCGGCAGCGAGCCGGCGGCCTCCGGCGGGAGGAGCCCCGCCCTCCGGCGGGGTCCGGGGCCCGGGCCGGGGCCGGGCGGCCGCCTTCGGGCCGGTTCTTCCGGGGTCCGCCGAGGTGCCCGGCCCCCGCCGCCGCCCCGGCGAGCCGCGGGGGAGCCGCGCCGTGGCGCTCCCGGCCGGCAGCGAGCCGGCGGCCTCCGGCGGGAGGAGCCCCGCCCGCCGGCGGGGTCCGGGGCCCGGGCCGGGGCCGGGCGGCCGCCTTCGGGCCGGTTCTTCCGGGGTCCGCCGAGGTGCCCGGCCCCCGCCGCCGCCCCGGCGAGCCGCGGGGGAGCCGCGCCGTGGCGCTCCAGGCCGGCAGCGAGCCGGCGGCCTCCGGCGGGAGGAGCCCCGCCCGCCGGCGGGGTCCGGGGCCCGGGCCGGGGCCGGGCGGCCGCCTTCGGGCCGGTTCTTCCGGGGTCCGCCGAGGTGCCCGGCCCCCGCCGCCGCCCCGGCGAGCCGCGGGGGAGCCGCGCCGTGGCGCTCCCGGCCGGCAGCGAGCCGGCGGCCTCCGGCGGGAGGAGCCCCGCCCTCCGGCGGGGGCCGGGGCCCGGGCCGGGGCCGGGCGGCCGCCTTCGGGCCGGTTCTTCCGGGGTCCGCCGAGGTGCCCGGCCCCCGCCGCCGCCCCGGCGAGCCGCGGGGGAGCCGCGCCGTGGCGCTCCCGGCCGGCAGCGAGCCGGCGGCCTCCGGCGGGAGGAGCCCCGCCCTCCGGCGGGGGCCGGGGCCCGGGCCGGGGCCGGGCGGCCGCCTTCGGGCCGGTTCTTCCGGGGTCCGCCGAGGTGCCCGGCCCCCGCCGCCGCCCCGGCGAGCCGCGGGGGAGCCGCGCCGTGGCGCTCCCGGCCGGCAGCGAGCCGGCGGCCTCCGGCGGGAGGAGCCCCGCCCTCCGGCGGGGTCCGGGACCCGGGCCGGGGCCGGGCGGCCGCCTTCGGGCCGGTTCTTCCGGGGTCCGCCGAGGTGCCCGGCCCCCGCCGCCGCCCCGGCGAGCCGCGGGGGAGCCGCGCCGTGGCGCTCCCGGCCGGCAGCGAGCCGGCGGCCTCCGGCGGGAGGAGCCCCGCCCGCCGGCGGGGTCCGGGGCCCGGGCCGGGGCCGGGCGGCCGCCTTCGGGCCGGTTCTTCCGGGGTCCGCCGAGGTGCCCGGCCCCCGCCGCCGCCCCGGCGAGCCGCGGGGGAGCCGCGCCGTGGCGCTCCAGGCCGGCAGCGAGCCGGCGGCCTCCGGCGGGAGGAGCCCCGCCCGCCGGCGGGGTCCGGGGCCCGGGCCGGGGCCGGGCGGCCGCCTTCGGGCCGGTTCTTCCGGGGTCCGCCGAGGTGCCCGGCCCCCGCCGCCGCCCCGGCGAGCCGCGGGGGAGCCGCGCCGTGGCGCTCCCGGCCGGCAGCGAGCCGGCGGCCTCCGGCGGGAGGAGCCCCGCCCTCCGGCGGGGTCCGGGGCCCGGGCCGGGGCCGGGCGGCCGCCTTCGGGCCGGTTCTTCCGGGGTCCGCCGAGGTGCCCGGCCCCCGCCGCCGCCCCGGCGAGCCGCGGGGGAGCCGCGCCGTGGCGCTCCCGGCCGGCAGCGAGCCGGCGGCCTCCGGCGGGAGGAGCCCCGCCCTCCGGCGGGGTCCGGGGCCCGGGCCGGGGCCGGGCGGCCGCCTTCGGGCCGGTTCTTCCGGGGTCCGCCGAGGTGCCCGGCCCCCGCCGCCGCCCCGGCGAGCCGCGGGGGAGCCGCGCCGTGGCGCTCCCGGCCGGCAGCGAGCCGGCGGCCCTCGGCCCATGTTGACACGGAGAGGTAGGCAGACGCAGGGTCTATCAGACCCACTCACAGCCCCGCCGCCCCCCTCTCTTTTTGCCGCCGACGGCCACAGCTGCACGCACATAGACACAGACAGACACACACCGACACAGGCGACGCGCTCCCTCCCCCTCCCTCCCGTCGCCCTGTCTCTCGAGGCTTGGGGGCGCTCTTGCTCTCCACCATCAGCCTCCCTGGCGCCACCCTCAGACTTTTCCCGCCCCTGCCCAGGGTCCCATCAGCCAGTTCGGACGGCGGCGGCGGCGGCGGCGGCGGCGGCAGCAGCAGCAGCAGCAGCAGGGGGACGAGGACTTGGGTGCCGAGGCAGCCAGGGTGTTCGGCGAGCAGGCCAAAGTGGTGCAGAAGTAGGGCCAGCGACAGTCTGGAGGTGGTGGCGGGATGCTTGGCACTGTCTCTTTTTGAAGAAGCATCCTGTTCCGGTCGCTCTGAGCCTTTTGGTTCGATGGCGTTCCTTCCTGCCTACCCCCAGCCCCGGTCAAGGCTGCGGCAGGACGGAAGCGAGGCGGGCGGATGAGGGAGTGAGAGAGGCAGAAATCAAGGTGGGAGGCGAGGCAAGGGCACGGCAGGCTTTCGAGGGCCGGGAGCCGGGCTTAGAGAGCGGACGCTGCTGTCCGTTTGGGCACGGAGGTGGCGGGAACGCCGCTGGCTCCTAAAGACTCCCTCCTCCCCTCTCCGGCAGTGGCGGGGGGAGCGGGCTGCAGGCAGGGCGGCGGCAGGGCGGGCCGGAGCTGGGGAAGCGCGCGGCAGGGGGTGACGCTGACGGCCGCTCAGGTATGCAGCCGGCAGGGACGCCGCCCTCTGGGACCGACAGTCACTCGCCTTCACGCCCCAGCTTTTGGGGGGGGGGGGGGGGGGAACCAGCGCGCGCGAGCGGCCGCGTGTGGCGGGTGCGCGCGTGCGCGTGCGGGGCGGCCGGACCTGCTCGCGGGCCCGGACTGGGTCCCGGGGCTGCGGGTCCCATCGACGAGACCTGGTCTCCCCAGCACCAGGAGGGGAGGCCGGCTCTACCCACCTTGGGGGGGCGGGGGAGCGGGGGGAGGGGGAGGGGAGCGCTGGCGGCAGGCCTCGAGCTCCAGGAGGAGAAATCTACACAGGAAACAAATCTACGGGCCGCTCACGCGACTACAGTTCCAAGTGGGGCCTGGAACGAGAGCTCTGCCCGCCGCTACACGGCAAACCCATCGGGCCGGACGGGGAACACAGCTCTAGCCCGGGGCCAAACGGAAAAACCCCATCGGGCCGGACGGGGGAGGACAAGAGGTCTAGCCCGGCGCCGGGCGCCGGGCTGGGCAGGGCCAGGCGAGGACAGCAAACAGCTCTACCCCGGCGCTAAACGCCAAGCCGGCAGGGCCGGACGGGGGCAGCAGGTCTAGCCCGGCGCTAGGCGTCGGGCTGGGGCCGCCTGACGGGGACAGCAGGTCTAGCCCGGGAGCCGGGCGCGGCGAGGACGGCGAACAGCTCTACCCCGGCGCCAACTCGTCGGGCCGGCGGGGCCGAGCGGCGAAGGCAACAGGTCTACCCCGGCGCCGGGAGCCCGGCCGGGGCGCCGGGCGCGGCGAGGACGGCGAACAGCTCTACCCCGGCGCCAACTGGTCGGGCCGGCGGGGCCGAGCGGCGAAGGCAACAGGTCTACCCCGGCGCCAACTGGTCGGGCCGGCGGGGCCGAGCGGCGAAGGCAACAGGTCTACCCCGGCGCCGGGAGCCGGGCCGGCGGGGCCGAGCGGCGAAGGCAACAGGTCTACCCCGGCGCCAACTGGTCGGGCCGGCGGGGCCGAGCGGCGAAGGCAACAGGTCTACCCCGGCGCCGGGCCGGGGCGCCGGGCGCGGCGAGGACGGCGAACAGCTCTACCCCGGCGCCAACTGGTCGGGCCGGCGGGGCCGAGCGGCGAAGGCAACAGGTCTACCCCGGCGCCATCTCGTCGGGCCGGCGGGGCCGAGCGGCGAAGGCAACAGGTCTACCCCGGCGCCAACTGGTCGGGCCGGCGGGGCCGAGCGGCGAAGGCAACAGGTCTACCCCGGCGCCAACTGGTCGGGCCGGCGGGGCCGAGCGGCGAAGGCAACAGGTCTACCCCGGCGCCGGGCGCCGAGCCGGGGCGCCGGGCGCGGCGAGGACGGCGAACAGCTCTACCCCGGCGCCAACTGGTCGGGCCGGCGGGGCCGAGCGGCGAAGGCAACAGGTCTACCCCGGCGCCAACTGGTCGGGCCGGCGGGGCCGAGCGGCGAAGGCAACAGGTCTACCCCGGCGCCAACTGGTCGGGCCGGCGGGGCCGAGCGGCGAGGACGGCGAACAGCTCTACCCCGGCGCCAACTCGTCGGGCCGGCGGGGCCGAGCGGCGAAGGCAACAGGTCTACCCCGGCGCCAACTCG
>NW_028120608.1:87500-90000 GCF_965178545.1 Coloeus monedula | reverse complement strand
CGGCGATTGATCGTCAAGCGACGCTCAGACAGGCGTAGCCCCGGGAGGAACCCGGGGCCGCAAGTGCGTTCGAAGTGTCGATGATCAATGTGTCCTGCAATTCACATTAATTCTCGCAGCTAGCTGCGTTCTTCATCGACGCACGAGCCGAGTGATCCACCGCTAAGAGTTGTCTGGCTTTCGGCACCGGCTCCGCACGCGCGGAGGGGCCGGGACCGCTCACGTGGAGCAGACCCCTGTCTCTTTCGGCGAGGACGCCACGCTGGCGCGCGCGCGCCTCCCTTCGACCGTACGAGCACAACGACAAACGGAGGAGGAGGAGGGTGGAAAAAAAAAGAAGAAACCCACGGAACGCTCCCAAGGTCGACAAAGGCGGGGGAGCCCGCGCTCCCGGCCCGCCTCCCCCCGCAAGGGGAGACGCCGCCTCGCGTGCCGGCCTTCGGAGGCGGCCCAGGCGCCCGGGCTCGGCCCGGCCTCCGCGCAGAGGGGCTGGCGCGGCGCGCGCCAGACCGCGGGGGGGCGTCGGATCCCGCCCGGCCTCGATCACGAGACGACACGCGCCCGCGGCCCACGGCGGGGGGTAACGGCCACCAGACCCCGCTGCTCACGCTCGGCTCCCTTTGCCGCTCCGCAGACTCGCGGAGCGCCGCCGCGTCACCGCGCAGCCGGCTTCTCCCCAGCGACCCCCGCAACGCCCGAGACGCACGCGGCGAACACCGCTCCGCCGGCGCGCCCCCCCCGCGGGACCGCGCCCGCCGGGAAGGCAAAGCGCCCGGCAAGCCCAGCTCCGCCGCCGGCACCGGAGGCGGACGCCGCCGGGAACCGAGCCGGCATCGCGAGCACCCGAGGCCCGCCGGACGGCGAGACCCACCGCCACCGCCGCCGCCCTCCCGGAACCGCCGCCGCCGCTTCGCACCTTCGGAGCCCCCTTCCGCGGGCACGCGCCCGGGGCAAGAAGGCGTACGGCGCTGAGCCGGGGGAGCAACGCCCGCTCTCCTCGTTTCCACTCGGAGACCGGGCGGGGAAGCGCCCCCGCGGCCGCCCGCACCCCTTCGGCCCACGCGCGGCCGGGAAGGGCGACGGGGAAGCGACGGGCAGGGCCCGGGACGGGACCGCCGGCGGCGACAGCGGGCGCCTTCCGGCCGACCGTCCCCCAGGGGGACACTCACCGAGCGGCGACGCCGCCGCTCGGGCCCGGGGTCACCCGCACTCGCCGGCCTCCGGCGACGGAGGGACCGCCGAGCACTCAAGCCTCGGCGGGCAGGCGGTCGAGCGGCAACGGCCGGCGGCAACGGCGCCACCGGTGCGTCCAAGGAGAGAGAAGGCCGTCGAGGGGAGAGGCGCGGCAGCGCCAGGCGCGGCGCCGCGCGCACGAGCCTGCGGCAGCGGCCAAGGAGAGCGCAGCAGCGGGCCCTGGCGGCCGCACGACCCCGCAAAGCCGCGGGAGGGCGGAGAGCACGCGCCCTCCGCCACCGTCGCCCGCTTCGAAGCCAGCGGGCCGGCCCCCGCGGCCGACCGCGCCAACACGGTCCCTTTCTGCCGAGACCGGGCCGCGGAGAGGGGGGGGCAGGGCGCCCCTCCCCGGCACGGCCGCCCGCGCGCGCGCGCGAGCGGCGCGGCGGAGCCACGGCGGACAGCGAGCACACGGCCGGCCGCGACGGTCACCACCGCAGGGGCTTGGCGGGAGACGCTCGCTCCCTACCCCTCGATGGCGCCGCGCCGCCGCCCGGCAACCCGCCGCCGTCGTCGCCGCCGCCGCCGCCGCCTAACACGGCGGGGCGCAACCGAGCCGCCCGAGTCTTTAAACCTCCGCCCGGCTCCGCGGCCCTACGGCCCCCAGCGTTTGACGACGCCGAGAGGCCGCCGAGGCCGCCGAGGCGCGGAGCGCTAGGTACCTGGCCCTGGGGCGAGGGAAACGACCTGCATGGCCCCGCGGGGGTGCCTCCCCTGCTGCCGCCCTCAGGGGAGCGTCCGCCCGCGGGGGCGCGCCCGCCATCCGCCGCCACCACCGCAGCGTCCTCCTCGGGGCCCGGGGTTTCCCTCAGTAGCCCGGCAACCGCACCCGAGAGGACCGCCGCGGCTCGGGCCGCCCCGCCAGCGCGGGGGGATGCGACCCGGCACCGAGAGCCTCACTTCACCCCGCCGAGAGGCCACGGGGACACGACGGGACAAGGAATGCCGCCGCCGCCGCCACGCGCCACCCCGGCAGCGGGTTCACGCGTGCGCCACACACCCTGGCACGCCACCCGGAACGCCCGACACCCTCGGGAGCGCCTCTCGGCGCCCGGGGCCGCTCGGCCGGGAGCGGGATCTTTTGCCGCCAGAGGCGGCCAAGACCCGCTCCGGTGCGGGAAAGGGTCGGAGGAGCCGCCTCCCCCGACCCCCGAAGGCGCCCGCACCCCTTTTTCTTGCCCCTCGCCCTTTGCCAGCGCTCGCCGGTGCGTCGGCCGCCGAGCGAAGGCGACGAGGGAAGGAAGGGGCGAGCGCACCTCCAGGAGGG
>NW_028120608.1:75000-82500 GCF_965178545.1 Coloeus monedula | reverse complement strand
CCGCCCCACCGGCTGCCAGCCACCGCACTGGACTGACAGCCGAAAACCGAGCCCGCCCAGCGGGCGCCGGCTTAAGGCCGGGCAGGAAAGGAACGAGGCGCCGCCGCCTCGGCCACCACCGGATTTTCCCTGCGGCCCCCTCTGCGCAGAGTCGGCAGCCGCCAGGGTCGGAGGGGGGACACACTCACGGCTCTCTCCACCCCACCTAGGCTGCCAAGCAGCTCGCGGTTTTTCGGCCTTGCCCGTCACGGGGGCGGTGAAACCCGGATAAAGCCACGCGACTCGTATCCGGCTCGTTCGACACTCTTCGTTCATGGCAGCCGCACGCGCGGCCGCCGCTCTCGGCCTTCGACACAGGCACCGCCAGCCTGCGGGGACACGGCCCATCACCCGCTCCCATAATACGGACAGGCGAGTCCGAGGCCCCGGACGCCTCCAAGAGAACCAATCGTACTTGACCGGGGCGGTGCGCCGGCGCACGCCGCCTCCTACCATGACGCAACTGGAGGCAGCCAAAAACAGCGACCCCTTGGTGAACTTCCAGGACGGGTGGGGCAACACGTCTACCCGGCCCCTGCCGAACTTTGCCCAAGTCCCGCCGGAGCCGGGTAGACCTGTTCGCCCCGCGACCGGGCGACGCCGCGGCGGCCACGCCGGCGGCCTCGGGGCGCGGCTGGCCGCCGCGGCCGGGCCCGGATCCGGGTAGACCTGTCCTCCCGGGGCCGCCCCGGCGCCGGGTAGACCTGTTCGCCCCGCGACCGGGCGACGCCGCGGCGGCCTCGCCGGCGGCCTCGGGGCGCGGCTGGCCGCCGCGGCCGGGCCCGGATCCGGGTAGACCTGTCCTCCCGGGGCCGCCCCGGCGCCGGGTAGACCTGTTCGCCCCGCGACCGGGCGACGCCGCGGCGGCCTCGCCGGCGGCCTCGGGGCGCGGCTGGCCGCCGCGGCCGGGCCCGGATCCGGGTAGACCTGTCCTCCCGGGGCCGCCCCGGCGCCGGGTAGACCTGTTCGCCCCGCGACCGGGCGACGCCGCGGCGGCCTCGCCGGCGGCCTCGGGGCGCGGCTGGCCGCCGCGGCCGGGCCCGGATCCGGGTAGACCTGTCCTCCCGGGGCCGCCCCGGCGCCGGGTAGACCTGTTCGCCCCGCGACCGGGCGACGCCGCGGCGGCCACGCCGGCGGCCTCGGGGCGCGGCTGGCCGCCGCGGCCGGGCCCGGATCCGGGTAGACCTGTCCTCCCGGGGCCGCCCCGGCGCCGGGTAGACCTGTTCGCCCCGCGACCGGGCGACGCCGCGGCGGCCACGCCGGCGGCCTCGGGGCGCGGCCGGCCGCCGCGGCCGGGCCCGGATCCGGGTAGACCTGTCCTCCCGGGGCCGCCCCGGCGCCGGGTAGACCTGTTCGCCCCGCGACCGGGCGACGCCGCGGCGGCCACGCCGGCGGCCTCGGGGCGCGGCTGGCCGCCGCGGCCGGGCCCGGATCCGGGTAGACCTGTCCTCCCGGGGCCGCCCCGGCGCCGGGTAGACCTGTTCGCCCCGCGACCGGGCGACGCCGCGGCGGCCTCGCCGGCGGCCTCGGGGCGCGGCTGGCCGCCGCGGCCGGGCCCGGATCCGGGTAGACCTGTCCTCCCGGGGCCGCCCCGGCGCCGGGTAGACCTGTTCGCCCCGCGACCGGGCGACGCCGCGGCGGCCACGCCGGCGGCCTCGGGGCGCGGCTGGCCGCCGCGGCCGGGCCCGGATCCGGGTAGACCTGTCCTCCCGGGGCCGCCCCGGCGCCGGGTAGACCTGTTCGCCCCGCGACCGGGCGACGCCGCGGCGGCCACGCCGGCGGCCTCGGGGCGCGGCTGGCCGCCGCGGCCGGGCCCGGATCCGGGTAGACCTGTCCTCCCGGGGCCGCCCCGGCGCCGGGTAGACCTGTTCGCCCCGCGACCGGGCGACGCCGCGGCGGCCTCGCCGGCGGCCTCGGGGCGCGGCTGGCCGCCGCGGCCGGGCCCGGATCCGGGTAGACCTGTCCTCCCGGGGCCGCCCCGGCGCCGGGTAGACCTGTTCGCCCCGCGACCGGGCGACGCCGCGGCGGCCACGCCGGCGGCCTCGGGGCGCGGCTGGCCGCCGCGGCCGGGCCCGGATCCGGGTAGACCTGTCCTCCCGGGGCCGCCCCGGCGCCGGGTAGACCTGTTCGCCCGGCGACCGGGCGACGCCGCGGCGGCCACGCCGGCGGCCTCGGGGCGCGGCTGGCCGCCGCGGCCGGGCCCGGATCCGGGTAGACCTGTCCTCCCGGGGCCGCCCCGGCGCCGGGTAGACCTGTTCGCCCCGCGACCGGGCGACGCCGCGGCGGCCACGCCGGCGGCCTCGGGGCGCGGCTGGCCGCCGCGGCCGGGCCCGGATCCGGGTAGACCTGTCCTCCCGGGGCCGCCCCGGCGCCGGGTAGACCTGTTCGCCCCGCGACCGGGCGACGCCGCGGCGGCCACGCCGGCGGCCTCGGGGCGCGGCTGGCCGCCGCGGCCGGGCCCGGATCCGGGTAGACCTGTCCTCCCGGGGCCGCCCCGGCGCCGGGTAGACCTGTTCGCCCGGCGACCGGGCGACGCCGCGGCGGCCTCGCCGGCGGCCTCGGGGCGCGGCTGGCCGCCGCGGCCGGGCCCGGATCCGGGTAGACCTGTCCTCCCGGGGCCGCCCCGGCGCCGGGTAGACCTGTTCGCCCCGCGACCGGGCGACGCCGCGGCGGCCACGCCGGCGGCCTCGGGGCGCGGCTGGCCGCCGCGGCCGGGCCCGGATCCGGGTAGACCTGTCCTCCCGGGGCCGCCCCGGCGCCGGGTAGACCTGTTCGCCCGGCGACCGGGCGACGCCGCGGCGGCCTCGCCGGCGGCCTCGGGGCGCGGCTGGCCGCCGCGGCCGGGCCCCCGATCCGCGTATACTTGTTCGCCCTCTGGCCGGATGCCGCCGGGACGGTACGCTGACGGCTCCGGCAACAGCTGGTGGGCGCGGCCGACCCCGGAGTCAAGGCATCTTCCTGCCCTCCCAGAGCCGGGGGAACCCCACAGCCCCGGAACGCCCCGGAACCCGATGGCTCTAGCAGCCCTGGCCCGCCGGAGAACCCGGGTCAAGACCAATAAATATTTTCGACGAAAATCAACCTTTAGTTTTTGAACGAGTACATCTTTCTTCTGCTAGGAACAAGAAAGTTTCCTGGGGGGAAAAAAATTTCTTTGCACATTTTATTTCGTTTTCTTGGAGGCCCACAGCACACCTGGCCACGCTCAGGAGGACCGTGTGCCCTTAGGTCGGCCAGCCCACACACGTTGACGCATCAAAACGGACTCCCCACCCCACCCCGGGCACCACGCCCAGCTCCACCAGAGCAGAGCGCCTCTAGGGAGACAGCGGGAGGGGGAAGCAGGTACATAGGGAGGAACAGGAAACGAAGCCGACGGCCGCCGGCGCGACTGGCCCCGCCCACCAGGAGGGGGCCGGGGCCGGGGCCGAGCCAGGCCGGGCGGCCGCCTTCGGAACGGTTCTTTCGGGACCCGCCGAGGTGCCCGGCCCCCGCCGCCGCCCCGGCGAGCCGCGGGGGAGCCGCGCCGTGGCGCTCCAGGCCGGCAGCGAGCCGGCGGCCTCCGGCGGGAGGAGCCCCGCCCGCCGGCGGGGTCCGGGGCCCGGGCCGGGGCCGGGCGGCCGCCTTCGGGCCGGTTCTTCCGGGGTCCGCCGAGGTGCCCGGCCCCCGCCGCCGCCCCGGCGAGCCGCGGGGGAGCCGCGCTGTGGCGCTCCCGGCCGGCAGCGAGCCGGCGGCCTCCGGCGGGAGGAGCCCCGCCCTCCGGCGGGGGCCGGGGCCCGGGCCGGGGCCGGGCGGCCGCCTTCGGGCCGGTTCTTCCGGGGTCCGCCGAGGTGCCCGGCCCCCGCCGCCGCCCCGGCGAGCCGCGGGGGAGCCGCGCCGTGGCGCTCCCGGCCGGCAGCGAGCCGGCGGCCTCCGGCGGGAGGAGCCCCGCCCTCCGGCGGGGTCCGGGGCCCGGGCCGGGGCCGGGCGGCCGCCTTCGGGCCGGTTCTTCCGGGGTCCGCCGAGGTGCCCGGCCCCCGCCGCCGCCCCGGCGAGCCGCGGGGGAGCCGCGCCGTGGCGCTCCCGGCCGGCAGCGAGCCGGCGGCCTCCGGCGGGAGGAGCCCCGCCCGCCGGCGGGGTCCGGGGCCCGGGCCGGGGCCGGGCGGCCGCCTTCGGGCCGGTTCTTCCGGGGTCCGCCGAGGTGCCCGGCCCCCGCCGCCGCCCCGGCGAGCCGCGGGGGAGCCGCGCCGTGGCGCTCCAGGCCGGCAGCGAGCCGGCGGCCTCCGGCGGGAGGAGCCCCGCCCGCCGGCGGGGTCCGGGGCCCGGGCCGGGGCCGGGCGGCCGCCTTCGGGCCGGTTCTTCCGGGGTCCGCCGAGGTGCCCGGCCCCCGCCGCCGCCCCGGCGAGCCGCGGGGGAGCCGCGCCGTGGCGCTCCCGGCCGGCAGCGAGCCGGCGGCCTCCGGCGGGAGGAGCCCCGCCCTCCGGCGGGGGCCGGGGCCCGGGCCGGGGCCGGGCGGCCGCCTTCGGGCCGGTTCTTCCGGGGTCCGCCGAGGTGCCCGGCCCCCGCCGCCGCCCCGGCGAGCCGCGGGGGAGCCGCGCCGTGGCGCTCCCGGCCGGCAGCGAGCCGGCGGCCTCCGGCGGGAGGAGCCCCGCCCTCCGGCGGGGGCCGGGGCCCGGGCCGGGGCCGGGCGGCCGCCTTCGGGCCGGTTCTTCCGGGGTCCGCCGAGGTGCCCGGCCCCCGCCGCCGCCCCGGCGAGCCGCGGGGGAGCCGCGCCGTGGCGCTCCCGGCCGGCAGCGAGCCGGCGGCCTCCGGCGGAAGGAGCCCCGCCCTCCGGCGGGGTCCGGGACCCGGGCCGGGGCCGGGCGGCCGCCTTCGGGCCGGTTCTTCCGGGGTCCGCCGAGGTGCCCGGCCCCCGCCGCCGCCCCGGCGAGCCGCGGGGGAGCCGCGCCGTGGCGCTCCCGGCCGGCAGCGAGCCGGCGGCCTCCGGCGGGAGGAGCCCCGCCCGCCGGCGGGGTCCGGGGCCCGGGCCGGGGCCGGGCGGCCGCCTTCGGGCCGGTTCTTCCGGGGTCCGCCGAGGTGCCCGGCCCCCGCCGCCGCCCCGGCGAGCCGCGGGGGAGCCGCGCCGTGGCGCTCCAGGCCGGCAGCGAGCCGGCGGCCTCCGGCGGGAGGAGCCCCGCCCGCCGGCGGGGTCCGGGGCCCGGGCCGGGGCCGGGCGGCCGCCTTCGGGCCGGTTCTTCCGGGGTCCGCCGAGGTGCCCGGCCCCCGCCGCCGCCCCGGCGAGCCGCGGGGGAGCCGCGCCGTGGCGCTCCCGGCCGGCAGCGAGCCGGCGGCCTCCGGCGGGAGGAGCCCCGCCCTCCGGCGGGGTCCGGGGCCCGGGCCGGGGCCGGGCGGCCGCCTTCGGGCCGGTTCTTCCGGGGTCCGCCGAGGTGCCCGGCCCCCGCCGCCGCCCCGGCGAGCCGCGGGGGAGCCGCGCCGTGGCGCTCCCGGCCGGCAGCGAGCCGGCGGCCTCCGGCGGGAGGAGCCCCGCCCTCCGGCGGGGTCCGGGGCCCGGGCCGGGGCCGGGCGGCCGCCTTCGGGCCGGTTCTTCCGGGGTCCGCCGAGGTGCCCGGCCCCCGCCGCCGCCCCGGCGAGCCGCGGGGGAGCCGCGCCGTGGCGCTCCCGGCCGGCAGCGAGCCGGCGGCCCTCGGCCCATGTTGACACGGAGAGGTAGGCAGACGCAGGGTCTATCAGACCCACTCACAGCCCCGCCGCCCCCCTCTCTTTTTGCCGCCGACGGCCACAGCTGCACGCACATAGACACAGACAGACACACACCGACACAGGCGACGCGCTCCCTCCCCCTCCCTCCCGTCGCCCTGTCTCTCGAGGCTTGGGGGCGCTCTTGCTCTCCACCATCAGCCTCCCTGGCGCCACCCTCAGACTTTTCCCGCCCCTGCCCAGGGTCCCATCAGCCAGTTCGGACGGCGGCGGCGGCGGCGGCGGCGGCGGCAGCAGCAGCAGCAGCAGCAGGGGGACGAGGACTTGGGTGCCGAGGCAGCCAGGGTGTTCGGCGAGCAGGCCAAAGTGGTGCAGAAGTAGGGCCAGCGACAGTCTGGAGGTGGTGGCGGGATGCTTGGCACTGTCTCTTTTTGAAGAAGCATCCTGTTCCGGTCGCTCTGAGCCTTTTGGTTCGATGGCGTTCCTTCCTGCCTACCCCCAGCCCCGGTCAAGGCTGCGGCAGGACGGAAGCGAGGCGGGCGGATGAGGGAGTGAGAGAGGCAGAAATCAAGGTGGGAGGCGAGGCAAGGGCACGGCAGGCTTTCGAGGGCCGGGAGCCGGGCTTAGAGAGCGGACGCTGCTGTCCGTTTGGGCACGGAGGTGGCGGGAACGCCGCTGGCTCCTAAAGACTCCCTCCTCCCCTCTCCGGCAGTGGCGGGGGGAGCGGGCTGCAGGCAGGGCGGCGGCAGGGCGGGCCGGAGCTGGGGAAGCGCGCGGCAGGGGGTGACGCTGACGGCCGCTCAGGTATGCAGCCGGCAGGGACGCCGCCCTCTGGGACCGACAGTCACTCGCCTTCACGCCCCAGCTTTTGGGGGGGGGGGGGGGGGGGAACCAGCGCGCGCGAGCGGCCGCGTGTGGCGGGTGCGCGCGTGCGCGTGCGGGGCGGCCGGACCTGCTCGCGGGCCCGGACTGGGTCCCGGGGCTGCGGGTCCCATCGACGAGACCTGGTCTCCCCAGCACCAGGAGGGGAGGCCGGCTCTACCCACCTTGGGGGGGCGGGGGAGCGGGGGGAGGGGGAGGGGAGCGCTGGCGGCAGGCCTCGAGCTCCAGGAGGAGAAATCTACACAGGAAACAAATCTACGGGCCGCTCACGCGACTACAGTTCCAAGTGGGGCCTGGAACGAGAGCTCTGCCCGCCGCTACACGGCAAACCCATCGGGCCGGACGGGGAACACAGCTCTAGCCCGGGGCCAAACGGAAAAACCCCATCGGGCCGGACGGGGGAGGACAAGAGGTCTAGCCCGGCGCCGGGCGCCGGGCTGGGCAGGGCCAGGCGAGGACAGCAAACAGCTCTACCCCGGCGCTAAACGCCAAGCCGGCAGGGCCGGACGGGGGCAGCAGGTCTAGCCCGGCGCTAGGCGTCGGGCTGGGGCCGCCTGACGGGGACAGCAGGTCTAGCCCGGGAGCCGGGCGCGGCGAGGACGGCGAACAGCTCTACCCCGGCGCCAACTCGTCGGGCCGGCGGGGCCGAGCGGCGAAGGCAACAGGTCTACCCCGGCGCCGGGAGCCCGGCCGGGGCGCCGGGCGCGGCGAGGACGGCGAACAGCTCTACCCCGGCGCCAACTGGTCGGGCCGGCGGGGCCGAGCGGCGAAGGCAACAGGTCTACCCCGGCGCCAACTGGTCGGGCCGGCGGGGCCGAGCGGCGAAGGCAACAGGTCTACCCCGGCGCCGGGAGCCGGGCCGGCGGGGCCGAGCGGCGAAGGCAACAGGTCTACCCCGGCGCC
>NW_028120608.1:65000-67500 GCF_965178545.1 Coloeus monedula | reverse complement strand
CGCCCGAGACGACCACAGAGAGGCGGGCGGGAAGGAGGAGGGGGTGACCCCCGTCCCCGGCGCTCGCGGCCTCGACGCGCGCGCGGCAGCACGGCACGGTACCCGCGCGGTACCCACCCGCAGACAGCCGCCCGCACGGGGGGAGCCCGGGGGCGAGGCCCGCGCCTCGCCTCCCTTCCTTCTCTCTGGCTCGGCCCTTTCCCACGGCGTTTTCACGCCGTCTCTCGCTCTCCCCGGCCGCCGCCGCCACACCCTGGCGGGGCCCCGGCAAGGACGAGCTCCGCCCCAGCGGCTCGCTCCGGGAGCGGGAAGCTACGGAGCGCTCCCCGAGTCTGCATTTAGGGGGACGAAGGCCCTGGGCGCGGCACGCGACGGACGGACGGACGGACGGACGGACGGACCGCGACGACGCCGACGACCGACCGGGCCCCGCAGGGAAAAAAAGGCCCCGAGAAACCGCCGAGGAAAAACGCTTCCCTCGCCGGCCCCCGCCGCCTTCCCCCTCCGGGCACCGGCCGGACGCCGCCGCCGCCGCCGCCGCCGCCGCCGCCGCCGCCGCCGCCGGCCGCGGACGACGGGCCTGCGAGGCAACCCCAGCCGCGCCGCCGGGGTGGCCCCCGGACGGCGATTGATCGTCAAGCGACGCTCAGACAGGCGTAGCCCCGGGAGGAACCCGGGGCCGCAAGTGCGTTCGAAGTGTCGATGATCAATGTGTCCTGCAATTCACATTAATTCTCGCAGCTAGCTGCGTTCTTCATCGACGCACGAGCCGAGTGATCCACCGCTAAGAGTTGTCTGGCTTTCGGCACCGGCTCCGCACGCGCGGAGGGGCCGGGACCGCTCACGTGGAGCAGACCCCTGTCTCTTTCGGCGAGGACGCCACGCTGGCGCGCGCGCGCCTCCCTTCGACCGTACGAGCACAACGACAAACGGAGGAGGAGGAGGGTGGAAAAAAAAGAAGAAACCCACGGAACGCTCCCAAGGTCGACAAAGGCGGGGGAGCCCGCGCTCCCGGCCCGCCTCCCCCCGCAAGGGGAGACGCCGCCTCGCGTGCCGGCCTTCGGAGGCGGCCCAGGCGCCCGGGCTCGGCCCGGCCTCCGCGCAGAGGGGCTGGCGCGGCGCGCGCCAGACCGCGGGGGGGCGTCGGATCCCGCCCGGCCTCGATCACGAGACGACACGCGCCCGCGGCCCACGGCGGGGGGTAACGGCCACCAGACCCCGCTGCTCACGCTCGGCTCCCTTCGCCGCTCCGCAGACTCGCGGAGCGCCGCCGCGTCACCGCGCAGCCGGCTTCTCCCCAGCGACCCCCGCAACGCCCGAGACGCACGCGGCGAACACCGCTCCGCCGGCGCGCCCCCCCCGCGGGACCGCGCCCGCCGGGAAGGCAAAGCGCCCGGCAAGCCCAGCTCCGCCGCCGGCACCGGAGGCGGACGCCGCCGGGAACCGAGCCGGCATCGCGAGCACCCGAGGCCCGCCGGACGGCGAGACCCACCGCCACCGCCGCCGCCCTCCCGGAACCGCCGCCGCCGCTTCGCACCTTCGGAGCCCCCTTCCGCGGGCACGCGCCCGGGCAAGAAGGCGTACGGCGCTGAGCCGGGGGAGCAACGCCCGCTCTCCTCGTTTCCACTCGGAGACCGGGCGGGGAAGCGCCCCCGCGGCCGCCCGCACCCCTTCGGCCCACGCGCGGCCGGGAAGGGCGACGGGGAAGCGACGGGCAGGGCCCGGGACGGGACCGCCGGCGGCGACAGCGGGCGCCTTCCGGCCGACCGTCCCCCAGGGGGACACTCACCGAGCGGCGACGCCGCCGCTCGGGCCCGGGGTCACCCGCACTCGCCGGCCTCCGGCGACGGAGGGACCGCCGAGCACTCAAGCCTCGGCGGGCAGGCGGTCGAGCGGCAACGGCCGGCGGCAACGGCGCCACCGGTGCGTCCAAGGAGAGAGAAGGCCGTCGAGGGGAGAGGCGCGGCAGCGCCAGGCGCGGCGCCGCGCGCACGAGCCTGCGGCAGCGGCCAAGGAGAGCGCAGCAGCGGGCCCTGGCGGCCGCACGACCCCGCAAAGCCGCGGGAGGGCGGAGAGCACGCGCCCTCCGCCACCGTCGCCCGCTTCGAAGCCAGCGGGCCGGCCCCCGCGGCCGACCGCGCCAACACGGTCCCTTTCTGCCGAGACCGGGCCGCGGAGAGGGGGGGGCAGGGCGCCCCTCCCCGGCACGGCCGCCCGCGCGCGCGCGCGAGCGGCGCGGCGGAGCCACGGCGGACAGCGAGCACACGGCCGGCCGCGACGGTCACCACCGCAGGGGCTTGGCGGGAGACGCTCGCTCCCTACCCCTCGATGGCGCCGCGCCGCCGCCCGGCAACCCGCCGCCGTCGTCGCCGCCGCCGCCGCCGCCTAACACGGCGGGGCGCAACCGAGCCGCCCGAGTCTTTAAACCTCCGCCCGGCTCCGCGGCCCTACGGCCCCCAGCGTTTGACGACGCCGAGAGGCCGCCGAGGCCGCCGAGGCG
>NW_028120608.1:52500-60000 GCF_965178545.1 Coloeus monedula | reverse complement strand
AAGAAGCGTAGGCCGGGGCGGGCACCCCCCACTGCAACCGCACAAGCCGGCACGCACGCCTGAAACCGTGGACCTTCTCACAACCCAGCCCGCCGGCAACCACTACAGCCGGGACAGGCCAGACACCACGGGCCGCCCCCAGCGTCGCGGCTCAGCCAACGCCGGCCGAAAACAAGGAAGGGCGAGGCGCCGCCGCCTCGCCAGCAGCATTCTCCCAGGGCTCTCTGTCGGGCTTCCGGTCCACTCTCGGCAGGCCGGCCACCGCAGGCCGGCCGCCGCCCCTGAGACATTCCCACCCGCTACGCGGGTTCCCCGGCTTAGGGCCGAGGAGGGGGGACAACTTCAACAACACAGCCGGCAAGGGGCGAGGCGCCGCCGCCCCGCCCCGCAGCAACATCGGGCGACTCCCGTCACCGAGCTCCTCGGCCAACCGGGCGAGGCCGAGGCAAGGCCGCGCGCCCCACCGAGCGTCCCCGTGGCACCACCGACACACCAAGCACAGGTCGGGAGCCGGGAACGGGGCGCCGCCACCTCGGCCAACTGGGCCCGTCATCCTCGGAGCTCTCAGGGAAGGGCCGGGGAAAGCCCTGTCGGACCTCCGCGAAACGGAGCACCCCCGGCCGCGGCCGCCCCACCGGCTGCCAGCCACCGCACTGGACTGACAGCCGAAAACCGAGCCCGCCCAGCGGGCGCCGGCTTAAGGCCGGGCAGGAAAGGAACGAGGCGCCGCCGCCTCGGCCACCACCGGATTTTCCCTGCGGCCCCCTCTGCGCAGAGTCGGCAGCCGCCAGGGTCGGAGGGGGGACACACTCACGGCTCTCTCCACCCCACCTAGGCTGCCAAGCAGCTCGCGGTTTTTCGGCTTTGCCCGTCACGGGGGCGGTGAAACCCGGATAAAGCCACGCGACTCGTATCCGGCTCGTTCGACACTCTTCGTTCGTGGCAGCCGCACGCGCGGCCGCCGCTCTCGGCCTTCGACACAGGCACCGCCAGCCTGCGGGGACACGGCCCATCACCCGCTCCCATAATACGGACAGGCGAGTCCGAGGCCCCGGACGCCTCCAAGAGAACCAATCGTACTTGACCGGGGCGGTGCGCCGGCGCACGCCGCCTCCTACCATGACGCAACTGGAGGCAGCCAAAAACAGCGACCCCTTGGTGAACTTCCAGGACGGGTGGGGCAACACGTCTACCCGGCCCCTGCCGAACTTTGCCCAAGTCCCGCCGGAGCAGGGTAGACCTGTTCGCCCCGCGACCGGGCGACGCCGCGGCGGCCACGCCGGCGGCCTCGGGGCGCGGCTGGCCGCCGCGGCCGGGCCCGGATCCGGGTAGACCTGTCCTCCCGGGGCCGCCCCGGCGCCGGGTAGACCTGTTCGCCCCGCGACCGGGCGACGCCGCGGCGGCCTCGCCGGCGGCCTCGGGGCGCGGCTGGCCGCCGCGGCCGGGCCCGGATCCGGGTAGACCTGTCCTCCCGGGGCCGCCCCGGCGCCGGGTAGACCTGTTCGCCCCGCGACCGGGCGACGCCGCGGCGGCCTCGCCGGCGGCCTCGGGGCGCGGCCGGCCGCCGCGGCCGGGCCCGGATCCGGGTAGACCTGTCCTCCCGGGGCCGCCCCGGCGCCGGGTAGACCTGTTCGCCCCGCGACCGGGCGACGCCGCGGCGGCCTCGCCGGCGGCCTCGGGGCGCGGCTGGCCGCCGCGGCCGGGCCCGGATCCGGGTAGACCTGTCCTCCCGGGGCCGCCCCGGCGCCGGGTAGACCTGTTCGCCCCGCGACCGGGCGACGCCGCGGCGGCCACGCCGGCGGCCTCGGGGCGCGGCTGGCCGCCGCGGCCGGGCCCGGATCCGGGTAGACCTGTCCTCCCGGGGCCGCCCCGGCGCCGGGTAGACCTGTTCGCCCCGCGACCGGGCGACGCCGCGGCGGCCTCGCCGGCGGCCTCGGGGCGCGGCCGGCCGCCGCGGCCGGGCCCGGATCCGGGTAGACCTGTCCTCCCGGGGCCGCCCCGGCGCCGGGTAGACCTGTTCGCCCCGCGACCGGGCGACGCCGCGGCGGCCTCGCCGGCGGCCTCGGGGCGCGGCCGGCCGCCGCGGCCGGGCCCGGATCCGGGTAGACCTGTCCTCCCGGGGCCGCCCCGGCGCCGGGTAGACCTGTTCGCCCCGCGACCGGGCGACGCCGCGGCGGCCTCGCCGGCGGCCTCGGGGCGCGGCCGGCCGCCGCGGCCGGGCCCGGATCCGGGTAGACCTGTCCTCCCGGGGCCGCCCCGGCGCCGGGTAGACCTGTTCGCCCCGCGACCGGGCGACGCCGCGGCGGCCTCGCCGGCGGCCTCGGGGCGCGGCTGGCCGCCGCGGCCGGGCCCGGATCCGGGTAGACCTGTCCTCCCGGGGCCGCCCCGGCGCCGGGTAGACCTGTTCGCCCCGCGACCGGGCGACGCCGCGGCGGCCTCGCCGGCGGCCTCGGGGCGCGGCTGGCCGCCGCGGCCGGGCCCGGATCCGGGTAGACCTGTCCTCCCGGGGCCGCCCCGGCGCCGGGTAGACCTGTTCGCCCCGCGACCGGGCGACGCCGCGGCGGCCTCGCCGGCGGCCTCGGGGCGCGGCTGGCCGCCGCGGCCGGGCCCGGATCCGGGTAGACCTGTCCTCCCGGGGCCGCCCCGGCGCCGGGTAGACCTGTTCGCCCCGCGACCGGGCGACGCCGCGGCGGCCTCGCCGGCGGCCTCGGGGCGCGGCTGGCCGCCGCGGCCGGGCCCGGATCCGGGTAGACCTGTCCTCCCGGGGCCGCCCCGGCGCCGGGTAGACCTGTTCGCCCCGCGACCGGGCGACGCCGCGGCGGCCTCGCCGGCGGCCTCGGGGCGCGGCTGGCCGCCGCGGCCGGGCCCGGATCCGGGTAGACCTGTCCTCCCGGGGCCGCCCCGGCGCCGGGTAGACCTGTTCGCCCCGCGACCGGGCGACGCCGCGGCGGCCTCGCCGGCGGCCTCGGGGCGCGGCTGGCCGCCGCGGCCGGGCCCGGATCCGGGTAGACCTGTCCTCCCGGGGCCGCCCCGGCGCCGGGTAGACCTGTTCGCCCCGCGACCGGGCGACGCCGCGGCGGCCTCGCCGGCGGCCTCGGGGCGCGGCTGGCCGCCGCGGCCGGGCCCGGATCCGGGTAGACCTGTCCTCCCGGGGCCGCCCCGGCGCCGGGTAGACCTGTTCGCCCCGCGACCGGGCGACGCCGCGGCGGCCACGCCGGCGGCCTCGGGGCGCGGCTGGCCGCCGCGGCCGGGCCCGGATCCGGGTAGACCTGTCCTCCCGGGGCCGCCCCGGCGCCGGGTAGACCTGTTCGCCCCGCGACCGGGCGACGCCGCGGCGGCCACGCCGGCGGCCTCGGGGCGCGGCTGGCCGCCGCGGCCGGGCCCGGATCCGGGTAGACCTGTCCTCCCGGGGCCGCCCCGGCGCCGGGTAGACCTGTTCGCCCCGCGACCGGGCGACGCCGCGGCGGCCTCGCCGGCGGCCTCGGGGCGCGGCTGGCCGCCGCGGCCGGGCCCGGATCCGGGTAGACCTGTCCTCCCGGGGCCGCCCCGGCGCCGGGTAGACCTGTTCGCCCCGCGACCGGGCGACGCCGCGGCGGCCACGCCGGCGGCCTCGGGGCGCGGCTGGCCGCCGCGGCCGGGCCCGGATCCGGGTAGACCTGTCCTCCCGGGGCCGCCCCGGCGCCGGGTAGACCTGTTCGCCCCGCGACCGGGCGACGCCGCGGCGGCCACGCCGGCGGCCTCGGGGCGCGGCTGGCCGCCGCGGCCGGGCCCGGATCCGGGTAGACCTGTCCTCCCGGGGCCGCCCCGGCGCCGGGTAGACCTGTTCGCCCGGCGACCGGGCGACGCCGCGGCGGCCTCGCCGGCGGCCTCGGGGCGCGGCTGGCCGCCGCGGCCGGGCCCCCGATCCGCGTATACTTGTTCGCCCTCTGGCCGGATGCCGCCGGGACGGTACGCTGACGGCTCCGGCAACAGCTGGTGGGCGCGGCCGACCCCGGAGTCAAGGCATCTTCCTGCCCTCCCAGAGCCGGGGGAACCCCACAGCCCCGGAACGCCCCGGAACCCGATGGCTCTAGCAGCCCTGGCCCGCCGGAGAACCCGGGTCAAGACCAATAAATATTTTCGACGAAAATCAACCTTTAGTTTTTGAACGAGTACATCTTTCTTCTGCTAGGAACAAGAAAGTTTCCTGGGGGGAAAAAAATTTCTTTGCACATTTTATTTCGTTTTCTTGGGGGCCCACAGCACACCTGGCCACGCTCAGGAGGACCGTGTGCCCTTAGGTCGGCCAGCCCACACACGTTGACGCATCAAAACGGACTCCCCACCCCACCCCGGGCACCACGCCCAGCTCCACCAGAGCAGAGCGCCTCTAGGGAGACAGCGGGAGGGGGAAGCAGGTACATAGGGAGGAACAGGAAACGAAGCCGACGGCCGCCGGCGCGACTGGCCCCGCCCACCAGGAGGGGGCCGGGGCCGGGGCCGAGCCAGGCCGGGCGGCCGCCTTCGGAACGGTTCTTTCGGGACCCGCCGAGGTGCCCGGCCCCCGCCGCCGCCCCGGCGAGCCGCGGGGGAGCCGCGCCGTGGCGCTCCAGGCCGGCAGCGAGCCGGCGGCCTCCGGCGGGAGGAGCCCCGCCCGCCGGCGGGGTCCGGGGCCCGGGCCGGGGCCGGGCGGCCGCCTTCGGGCCGGTTCTTCCGGGGTCCGCCGAGGTGCCCGGCCCCCGCCGCCGCCCCGGCGAGCCGCGGGGGAGCCGCGCCGTGGCGCTCCCGGCCGGCAGCGAGCCGGCGGCCTCCGGCGGGAGGAGCCCCGCCCTCCGGCGGGGGCCGGGGCCCGGGCCGGGGCCGGGCGGCCGCCTTCGGGCCGGTTCTTCCGGGGTCCGCCGAGGTGCCCGGCCCCCGCCGCCGCCCCGGCGAGCCGCGGGGGAGCCGCGCCGTGGCGCTCCCGGCCGGCAGCGAGCCGGCGGCCTCCGGCGGGAGGAGCCCCGCCCTCCGGCGGGGTCCGGGACCCGGGCCGGGGCCGGGCGGCCGCCTTCGGGCCGGTTCTTCCGGGGTCCGCCGAGGTGCCCGGCCCCCGCCGCCGCCCCGGCGAGCCGCGGGGGAGCCGCGCCGTGGCGCTCCCGGCCGGCAGCGAGCCGGCGGCCTCCGGCGGGAGGAGCCCCGCCCGCCGGCGGGGTCCGGGGCCCGGGCCGGGGCCGGGCGGCCGCCTTCGGGCCGGTTCTTCCGGGGTCCGCCGAGGTGCCCGGCCCCCGCCGCCGCCCCGGCGAGCCGCGGGGGAGCCGCGCCGTGGCGCTCCCGGCCGGCAGCGAGCCGGCGGCCTCCGGCGGGAGGAGCCCCGCCCTCCGGCGGGGTCCGGGACCCGGGCCGGGGCCGGGCGGCCGCCTTCGGGCCGGTTCTTCCGGGGTCCGCCGAGGTGCCCGGCCCCCGCCGCCGCCCCGGCGAGCCGCGGGGGAGCCGCGCCGTGGCGCTCCCGGCCGGCAGCGAGCCGGCGGCCTCCGGCGGGAGGAGCCCCGCCCGCCGGCGGGGTCCGGGGCCCGGGCCGGGGCCGGGCGGCCGCCTTCGGGCCGGTTCTTCCGGGGTCCGCCGAGGTGCCCGGCCCCCGCCGCCGCCCCGGCGAGCCGCGGGGGAGCCGCGCCGTGGCGCTCCCGGCCGGCAGCGAGCCGGCGGCCCTCGGCCCATGTTGACACGGAGAGGTAGGCAGACGCAGGGTCTATCAGACCCACTCACAGCCCCGCCGCCCCCCTCTCTTTTTGCCGCCGACGGCCACAGCTGCACGCACATAGACACAGACAGACACACACCGACACAGGCGACGCGCTCCCTCCCCCTCCCTCCCGTCGCCCTGTCTCTCGAGGCTTGGGGGCGCTCTTGCTCTCCACCATCAGCCTCCCTGGCGCCACCCTCAGACTTTTCCCGCCCCTGCCCAGGGTCCCATCAGCCAGTTCGGACGGCGGCGGCGGCGGCGGCGGCGGCGGCAGCAGCAGCAGCCGCAGCAGGGGGACGAGGACTTGGGTGCCGAGGCAGCCAGGGTGTTCGGCGAGCAGGCCAAAGTGGTGCAGAAGTAGGGCCAGCGACAGTCTGGAGGTGGTGGCGGGATGCTTGGCACTGTCTCTTTTTGAAGAAGCATCCTGTTCCGGTCGCTCTGAGCCTTTTGGTTCGATGGCGTTCCTTCCTGCCTACCCCCAGCCCCGGTCAAGGCTGCGGCAGGACGGAAGCGAGGCGGGCGGATGAGGGAGTGAGAGAGGCAGAAATCAAGGTGGGAGGCGAGGCAAGGGCACGGCAGGCTTTCGAGGGCCGGGAGCCGGGCTTAGAGAGCGGACGCTGCTGTCCGTTTGGGCACGGAGGTGGCGGGAACGCCGCTGGCTCCTAAAGACTCCCTCCTCCCCTCTCCGGCAGTGGCGGGGGGAGCGGGCTGCAGGCAGGGCGGCGGCAGGGCGGGCCGGAGCTGGGGAAGCGCGCGGCAGGGGGTGACGCTGACGGCCGCTCAGGTATGCAGCCGGCAGGGACGCCGCCCTCTGGGACCGACAGTCACTCGCCTTCACGCCCCAGCTTTTGGGGGGGGGGGGGGGGGGGAACCAGCGCGCGCGAGCGGCCGCGTGTGGCGGGTGCGCGCGTGCGCGTGCGGGGCGGCCGGACCTGCTCGCGGGCCCGGACTGGGTCCCGGGGCTGCGGGTCCCATCGACGAGACCTGGTCTCCCCAGCACCAGGAGGGGAGGCCGGCTCTACCCACCTTGGGGGGGCGGGGGGAGCGGGGGGAGGGGGAGGGGAGCGCTGGCGGCAGGCCTCGAGCTCCAGGAGGAGAAATCTACACAGGAAACAAATCTACGGGCCGCTCACGCGACTACAGTTCCAAGTGGGGCCTGGAACGAGAGCTCTGCCCGCCGCTACACGGCAAACCCATCGGGCCGGACGGGGAACACAGCTCTAGCCCGGGGCCAAACGGAAAAACCCCATCGGGCCGGACGGGGGAGGACAACAGGTCTAGCCCGGCGCCGGGCGCCGGGCTGGGCAGGGCCAGGCGAGGACAGCAAACAGCTCTACCCCGGCGCTAAACGCCAAGCCGGCAGGGCCGGACGGGGGCAGCAGGTCTAGCCCGGCGCTAGGCGTCGGGCTGGGGCCGCCTGACGGGGACAGCAGGTCTAGCCCGGGAGCCGGGCGCGGCGAGGACGGCGAACAGCTCTACCCCGGCGCCAACTGGTCGGGCCGGCGGGGCCGAGCGGCGAAGGCAACAGGTCTACCCCGGCGCCGGGAGCCGGGCCGGCGGGGCCGAGCGGCGAAGGCAACAGGTCTACCCCGGCGCCGGGCGCCGGGCCGGGGCGCCGGGCGCGCCGAGGACGGCGAACAGCTCTACCCCGGCGCCAACTGGTCGGGCCGGCGGGGCCGAGCGGCGAAGGCAACAGGTCTACCCCGGCGCCGGGAGCCGGGCCGGCGGGGCCGAGCGGCGAAGGCAACAGGTCTACCCCGGCGCCAACTGGTCGGGCCGGCGGGGCCGAGCGGCGAAGGCAA